>NW_028261382.1:43067520-43197520 GCF_051295495.1 Thamnophis sirtalis | reverse complement strand
CTCTCTCTCTTCCCCCTCTCTCCCTCTCTCCCTCTCTGTCTTCCCCTCTCTCCCACTTTCTCTCTCTCCTCCCCTCTTTCCCTCTCTCTTCCTCCCTCTCTTTCCCCCTCTCCCCCTCTCTCCATCTCTCCTTCTCTGTCTCTCCCTCTTCCTCTCTCTCCCTCTCTGTCTTCCTCTCCCCCTCTTTCTCTCCCTCCCTCTTTCTCTCTCTCCCCCTCTCTCCCTCTCCATTTCTGACTTTCACCCCTCTCTCTCCCTCTCTGTCTCGCTCTGTTCCCCTCTCTTTCTCTCTCTTTGTTCCTATGTCCCTCTCCCTCTCTCTTCCTCTTTCTCTCTCTCCCTCCCTCTCTCCCTTTTTAAGGGATTTCTCTCCCTTCTGTGGGGACCACAAAGAGTTTCTGAAAAGGAGAAGCGAAGAATTAGAGGTATCTCTCTTCCCCCCTCACTCTCTTCCTCTCTCCCTCTTTCTCCCCATCTCTCCATCTCTCCCTCTGTCTCTCTCTCTCTTCCCCCCCTCTCTCCCTCTCTCCCTCTCTGTCTTCCTCTCTCCCTCTTTCTCTCCCTCCCTTTTTCCCTCTCTTCCTCCCTCTCTCCATCTCTCCCTCTGTCTTCCTCTCTCTCCCTCTCTCTCTCCCGCTCTCCATCTCTTCCTCTGTCTCTCTCTCTTCCCCCTCTCTCCCTCTCTCCCTCTCTGTCTTCCCCTCTCTCCCACTTCTCTCTCTCCCTCTTTCCCCTCTCTCTTCCTCCCTCCTCTTTCCCCCTCTCCCCCTCTCTCCATCTCTCCTTCTCTGTCTCTCCCTCTTCCTCCTCTCTCCCTCTCTGTCTTCCTCTCCCCCTCTTTCTCTCCCTCCCTCTTTCTCTCTCTCCCCCTCTCTCCCTCTCCATTTCTGACTTTCACCCCCTCTCTCTCCCTCTCTGTCTCGCTCTGTTCCCCTCTCTTTCTCTCTCTTTGTTCCCTATGTCCCTCTCCCTCTCTCTTCCTCTTTCTCTCTCTCCCTCCCTCTCTCCCTTTTTAAGGGATTTCTCTCCCTTCTGTGTGGACCACATAGGTTTCTGAAAAGGAGAAGTGAAGAATTAAATGCACCTCTCTTCCTCTCTCTCTCTCTCTTTGTGTCTTCCTCTCTCTCCCTCTTTCCCGCTTTCTCCCCCTCCCTCCCTCCCTCCCCCTCTCTCCATATCTCCCTCCCCTCTCTCCCTCTTCCTCCCTCTCTCTCCCCCTCTTCCTCTCTCCCTCCTCTCTCCCTCTGTTCCTCTCTCCTCATTCCCTCCCCCCTCTCTCTCCATTTCTCCCCCCTCTCCCCTCCCTCTCTTTGTCCCTGCCTCCCTCCCTCTCTCCCTCCCTCCTTCTCTGTCTCTCTCCCTCATTCCACCGTTTTATAGTTTCTAACCTACGGGTTGAATTCGTAGGGAGAGGGTGAGGGAAGTCTCACCACTTCAATGGGGCAGTGGAGAGGTCTCCTTCTCAGGACCCTGAGCGACTCCAGGAAAACAACATGGTTTGTCTCGAATGTCGCCAACAGCTGATGAGGAGACGCACCGTCACTCCTTTATCGCAGGCTGCGCTCCGCAAGGCCTCATCAATGGCGGGCCACAATCTTGAAGAGCAAACGGGTGCAGAGAGTTAGAGAGGCCGCCTGGATGGAGAAATTGCCAGGAATTGCAGGGAGGGAGGGAAGGAAAGGAAAGGGAAGGGAAGGGAAGGGAAGGAAGGGAAAAAGGAAGGAAGAAGGAAGGAAGGAAGGAAGGAAGGAAGGAAGGAAGGGAAAGAAGGGAAGAAGGAAGGAAAGGAAGGATGGATGGAAGGAAGGGAGGAAAGGAAGGAAGGAAGGAAGGAAGGAAGGGAAGAAGGAAAGGAAGGAAGGATGGAAGGAAAGGAAAAAAGGAAGGAAGGAAAGGAAGGGAGGGAGGAAAGAAAAGGGAAGGAAGGGAAGGAAAGAAGGAAGGATGGAAGGAAGGAAAGGAAAAAAGGAAAGGAAGGAAGGAAGGAAGGAAGGAAGGGAAGAAGGAAAGGAAGGAAGGAAGGAAGGAAGGAAGGAAGGAAGGAAGGAAGGAAGGAAGGAAGGGAAAGAAGGGAAGAAGGAAGGAAAGGAAGGATGGATGGAAGGAAGGGAGGAAGGAAGGAAGGAAGGAAGGAAGGAAGGAAGGGAAGAAGGAAGGAAGGAAGGATGGAAGGAAAGGAAAAAAGGAAGGAAGGAAAGGAAGGGAGGGAGGAAAGAAAAGGAAGGAAGGGAGGAAAGGAAGGAAGGAAGGAAGGAAGGAAGGAAGGGAAGAAGGAAAGGAAGGAAGGATGGAAGGAAAGGAAAAAAGGAAGGAAGGAAAGGAAGGGAGGGAGGGAAAGAAAGAAGGAAGGAAGGAAGGAAGGAAGGAATGGATGGAAGGAAAGGAAAAAAGGAAAGGAAGGAAGGAAGGAAGGAAGGAAGGGAAGAAGGAAAGGAAGGAAGGAAGGAAGGAAGGAAGGAAGGAAGAAGGAAGGAAGGGAAAGAAGGAAGAAGGAAGGAAAGGAAGGATGGATGGAAGGAAGGGAGGGAAAGGAAGGAAGGAAGGAAGGAAGGAAGGGAAGAAGGAAAGGAAGGAAGGAAGGAAGGAAAGGAAAAAGGAAGGAAGGAAAGGAAGGGAGGGAGGAAAGAAAAGAAGGAAGGAAGGGAAGGAAAGAAGGAAGGATGGAAGGAAGGAAAGGAAAAAAGGAAAGGAAAGGAAGGAAGGAGGAAGGAAGGAAGGAGAAGGAAGGAAGGAAGGATGGAAGGAAAGGAAGGAAGGATGGAAGGAAAGGAAGGAAGGGGGAAAGAAAAGGAAGGAAGGGAAGGAAGGGAAGGAAAGAAGGAAGGGTGGATGGAAGGAAGGAAGGAAAGGAAAAAAGGAAAGGGAGGATGAAAGGAAAGGAAGGGAGGAAGGAAGGAAGGGAAGAAGGAAAGGAAGGATGGAAGGAAAGGAAGGGAGGGAGGAAAGAAAAGAAGGAAGGGAAGGGAAGAAGAAGGATGGAAGGAAAGGAAGGAAGGAAAGGGAAAAAGGGAAGGATGGATGGAAGGAAAGGATGGGAGGGAGGAAAGAAAAGAAGGAAGGAGTGGAGGAAGGGAAGGAAGGAAGGGAAGGAAAGAAGGAAGGAAAAATTAAGTGGGTGGAAGGGAGGGAAGTTGGTTGGGAGGAAGGGAACAAAGGAAATTAGATCACCTTTTGGGGTTACAGTAGATGCACTGCGGCTCGTAATCCATCACAGAAATATAGATGAATTCTTGGGCGTCTCCAATCGTGCTCAGGATGGCGGTGAGGTCCGACGTCCGGCCGGTGGAGCAGAGAGCCGGCGGGGAGCTCTGCAGTCCAAAAGAACTGAATTATAAAGTGTAAACAACAGAGCCAGGATCCCTCCCTCCCTCCCTCCCTTCCTTCCTTTCCTCCCTCCCTCCCTCCCTCCTTTCTTCCTTCCTTCCTTCCTTCTCCATCACTGGAAGATTTTCAAAAAGAAATTTGTCCGAAATGCCTGAGCAGAGGGTTGGATCGAATGACCTCCAAGGTCCTTTCCAACTCTATTCTGGTAGAAGCATGGAATTGTCAACTCGCTCTACTTCTTCCTTCCCCATCTGAGCTCCCCTCCTCTCCCCCTCCCAAAAAAACCCCCTGTCCTCCAGATGTGGGGTTTCCAGCTGCCATAATGGACACAACGGGCGGGGAGATCTAGCCACGAAGCCCCCACATCTACAGGATCTTACACCGTTTGTGTTTTCACACAAACAAACTTACGGAAATGTAGACCTGGGCTTCTACCCCGTTTAGTTGAATCTTCCGAGGTTCCTCCAGGCTGGATTTAGCCGCCAGATCCCTGGGCCAGGTGGTGGGCAAGGAGGCTCCCTCTTTGCCCAAGATCCGGTACATGGCAAAGATCCGGTGGAGATCCTGAGCCAGGCAGCTACAATTGTAGAGTGCGATTCCCAGCTCCTTCACCTAAGGAACGGGGGGGAAAAAATGATTCGTGCTGTGAGTAACTTGCTGGAAGATCCCCCAGATTTACTGTGATCTCCAAAAGAAGATCTGAAGAGTGGATTCCTCACCGGGGGAATGGCGGATCCACGCAATGGATCCTGTTGCCAGGGAAGAACCCAATTTCCCCACCTTACGGGTTCGTCCTTTCACTTACAACCATCAAGGAGCACGGCATTTTCGTGGCTAAGCGAGGCCGCTGTTAAGTGAGCTTTGCCCCCTTTTACAACCGTTCCCGGCCCCGTTGTTAAGGGAATCCCTCCCGGGGTTGTATCCCAAGGGTGTTTCCGCCAGAGCAGTGCGACCATTGCAGCATTCTTCAAGCCGCCACTAACTGAACCACTGTAAGTCTAGGATTACCCACGTGATTTTGGGAAAATCTGCTGAGTGCGTCTCCGTGGCAACTCAATCGTGGCTCGGTGTTCTGACCCAGCTCCCCAAACACGGCAAACCCCCCTGAAGTGAACTCAATGATTCCTTTATTCGGAGCGCCAGCAGCCCCGCCAAAAAAATTTCTCTCTCACCTCAGGCTAACAAGCCTGTTCGTCCTCTCCGGAAGATGAATAATTGTCTGCCACATCTATTCATCTCCGCCCCCTGCCTTTTATCCCCAGAGCTAGGGTGGGGATTCGCTAGCAGCGGTGGCTCTTCCGTCCCGAGGACCGGCCCATAGATTTCCACTGCTCTCCTCTCCTCTGCCATATCTATTCCTCTCAGCCCCCTGCCTTTTATCCCCAAAGCTAGGGGGGGATTCGCTAGCAGCGGTGGCTCTTCCGTCCCGAGGACGGACCCATAGATTTCCACTGCTCTCCTCTCCTCTGCCATATCTATTCATCTCCGCCCCCTGCCTTTTATCCCCAGAGCTAGGGTGGGGATTTGCTAGCAGCAGTGGCTCTTCCGTCCCAAGGACCGGCCCATAGATTTCCACTGCTCTCCTCTCCTCTGCCATATCTATTCCTCTCAGCCCCCTGCCTTTTATCCCCAGAGCTAGGGTGGGGATTCGCTAGCAGCAGTGGCTCTTCTGTCCCGAGGACCAGCCCATAGATTTCCACTGCTCTCCTCTCCTCTGCCA
This sequence comes from Thamnophis sirtalis, assembly GCF_051295495.1. Classification (NCBI taxonomy): domain Eukaryota; kingdom Metazoa; phylum Chordata; class Lepidosauria; order Squamata; family Natricidae; genus Thamnophis; species Thamnophis sirtalis. The sequence continues at coordinate 43,192,476 of NW_028261382.1, read as the reverse complement.
TATCTATTCATCTCTGCCCCCTGCCTTTTATCCCCAGAGCTAGGGTGGGGATTCGCTAGCAGCGGTGGCTCTTCCGTCCCGAGGACCGGCCCATAGATTTCCACTGCTCTCCTCTCCTCTGCCATATCTATTCCTCTCAGCCCCCTGCCTTTTATCCCCAGAGCTAGGGTGGGGATTCGCTAGCAGCGGTGGCTCTTCCGTCCCAAGGACCGGCCCATAGATTTCCACTGCTCTCCTCTCCTCTGTCACATCTATTCATCTCCGCCCCCTGCCTTTTATCCCCAGAGCTAGGGTGGGGCTTCGCTAGCAGCAGTGGTTCTTCCATCCCAAGGACCGGCCCATAGATTTCCACTGCTCTCCTCTCCTCTGTCACATCTATTCATCTCCGCCCCCTGCCTTTTATCCCCAGAACTAGGGTGGGGCTTCGCTAGCAGCGGTGGCTCTTCCGTCCCAAGGACTGGCCCATAGATTTCCACTGCTCTCCTCTCCTCTGCCATATCTATTCATCGCCGCCCCCTGCCTTTTATCCCCAGAGCTGGGGTGGGGATTCGCTAGCAGCGGTGGCTCTTCTGTCCCGAGGACCGGCCCATAGATTTCCATTGCTCTTCTCTCCTCTGCCTTCTGCACATCCGCACATCAGGCACTGAGCCCAGCTCTTCCTCCTCTGTGTTATCAGCCACCTCCAGACCTGGGGGCTGTTGACTCCCCATCTTACGGACAGCCCAAATTCTGCCGCTGTCTCTCTCTCTGCCAACCCCATTCCCTCTTCCCCCTCGGAGCTCCCGGGTTGCCTTGATGCTGACCCTGACTCCCACGCCTTCCTCCTCATCTGATTCGGCTGCTGAAAGGGGCCGGCGTCCAACAGGCCACAACACACAAGTACTCGACAAACTTCGCACAATTTAAAAGATTGCCGTGTCCGAGGAGTCCTGTTGTAAGTCTGGAGCGCCTGTGCCTCTTTTCACGCCTGCCCCAAAGGAGATACCTGAGTAAGGGAACGCCAGTCCATGTTGGCACTGCCAATGTAGAGGTGTTTCCGATCCACGACCCACAATTTGGTGTGCACAATCCCGCCCGTCAGCTCCTTCATCTTCACATATCGCACATCGGCGCCTGGAGAGCGAGGAGTAAACAAAAACTCTCTTTACAGCTGACGCTCTCAAACCCGCTGGTTTTCTTCCCATTCCTAACAACTGTCAGGCCTGCAGCCATCTTGGATCTTATGGCCTGCCACACTTTCTATTATTCTATTATGCGTTTTCTATGGTGGGAAAACGGGAGGTGGGATTGTACGGAGTTAGATGCTATGTAGCCATAACAACATTCTTTCTAGAAAGCCAAGGTCATCTTTTGTCTCTGCACCTCTGCACCTGACCGGAACTGGATGGGAGGAAGCTGCCAGCGTGGCAGTGGGAGATTGGACCATGGGATGGACTTGTCCCTTCCTACGCTGTTATCCTTCCTTCCTTCCTTCCTTCCTTCCTTCCTCTCTTCCTTCCTTCTTCCTGCCTTCCTTCCTTTCCAACATCTTTTTAAGAAGAGATTGGAAACCCATTTGTTTGAGCAGGGGGTTGGACTAGAAGACCTCCAAGGTCCCTTCCTATGCTGTTATCCATCCTTCCTTCCTTCCTTCCTTCCTTCCTTCCTTCCTTCCTTCCTTCCTTCCTTCCTTCCTTCCTTCCTTCCCCAACAAATGGAGTATTTTAAGAAGAGATTGCACAGCCATTTGTCTGGAATTCTACAGGGCTTCCTGCTTCAGCAGGGGGTTGGACTAGAAGACCTCCAAGGTCCCTTCCAACTCTATTATTCTGTTATCTCCCTACAGATACATTACCATCACGAGTCAATTCATCAGTGTCATCTTTGGAGGATTGAGGGCTATTCACCGCGATCTCCAACTTCACCCCCCGGGAAGGCAGGCTGCGTAGCATATCGAACACCTCCTGGCCCTGCTTAGTGACACAAAACAGCAACTTTTGTGGGACTTGGTCCAAGATGAGAGGACGCCGACTGAGCCCATTCTGGCATTCATTCATACAGCTCGATTCTCCTTCTCAAATAACTCTTGGAGTCTGGTTGGACTCAACTTGAAGGAAGCCTTCGACTTACGGCCACAAAAGAGATTTGGAAAATTCATTATTAAGCAGCATAGTTGTTAAGTGAGGCATCATGGAACAAACACCCTATTTTATCCCCTTTTTTGCCTCTGGTCATTAAGTGAATCACCATGCTGGTGTAGGGTTCCCTGCTCAGGCAGCAGGAGGTTGGACTAGAAGACCTCAAAGGTCCAAGTTCTGTTATTCTATTCTATTCTATTCTATTCTATTCTTCGATCCATTCCATTCTATTTCTATTCTATTTCTATTCTATTTCTATTCTATTTCTATTCTATTTCTATTCTATTTCTATTCTATTTCTATTCTATTTCTATTCTATTTCTATTCTATTTCTATTCTATTTCTATTCTATTTCTATTCTATTTCTATTCTATTCTTCGATCCATTCCATTCTATTTCTATTCTATTTTTATTCTATTTCTATTCTATTTCTATTCTCCTCTTCTCTTCTCTTATATTTCTCTTCTCTATTTCTCTTCTTTCTTTTTCTCTTCTCCTTCTTTTCTCTTCTCTTCTATTTTATTCTATTCTATTCTCTTATTCCATTCCTATTTCTATTCTTCTCCATTTCTCTTCTCTTCTTTGATCCATTCCTTTCTATTTCTATTTCTATTCTATTTCTATTCTATTATTTCTATTCTATTTCTATTCTATTTCTATTTTTCTTCTCTTCTCTTCTTCTATTATTCCATCCATTCCATTCTATTTGTATTTGTATTTCTATTCTTCTCTTCTCTTCTCTTCTCTTCTCTTCTATTCTATTCTTCCATCCATTACATTCTATTTCTATTTCTATTCTATTTCTCTTCTCCTTCTCTTCTCTATTTCTCTTCTCTTTCTTTTTCCCTTCTCTTTCTTTTTCTCGTCTCCTTCTTTTCTCTTCTCTTTTATTCTATTCTATTCTCTTATTCTCTCCATTCCTATTTCTATTTCAATTCTTCTCCATTTCTCTTCTCCTCTTCTCTTCTCTTCTTTGATCCATTTCTTTCTATTTCTATTCTATTCTATTATTTCTATTCTATTTCTATTTTTCTTCTCTTCTCTTCTTCTATTATTCCATCCATTCCATTCCATTCCATTCTATTTGTATTTGTATTTCAATTCTATTTCTCTTCTCTTCTCTTCTATCCTTTCATCCATTCCATTCTATTTCTATTTCTATTTCTATTCTATTTCTCTTCTCTTTCTTTTTCTCTTCTCCTTCTTTTCTCTTCTCTTCTTTCCTATTTTATTCTATTCTATTTTCTTATTCCTTCCATTCCTATTTCTATTTCTATTCTTCTCCATTTTTCTTCTCTTCTCTTCTTATTCTTATTCTATCCCCCACTTCCTGACACAAGGCTTAGAGTTATAGAAGAGACCCAGAGTGGATCCTTTCACCTCCAGGTCGTCCCCAACCACAAACTGACCGGCTTGGCGGAAGCATCTTCCATCTGTAAATCGGAGCCTCGGAGGGTAAAGTAGAAAGCTCCAATTTCTACCACGCTGTTGGCTTCCGAGAGGAGGTTCATCCACCCTTCGTAAGTGGTGGGATTCTGAGGACTTGGAGGCGGATACTGTAAGGTGTCTGGGATGCTCTCCAGAAGCACCAGGCTAAGAAGGAGAGAAAGGAGAATTAAAAACAAAGGGGTTTTAAGCGATGAGGTTGACCCAGGCCTCGGAACCAACATCTGGAGGAGGTTTCCGGGCATATAAAATAAACGGGGAGAAACTTGCCTGCACTGCGCACTGCATTCTTCCGCTTCGTTCCACAGCGTTGTTAACCTTTTCCAGATTAAAGAGCTCTTTCCGAGCACGAGGGAGGTGGTCGCTCCGTGATTCCATACGAGCCAGCAGGTAAGGATCAGGAGGAGGAAGAAGAGAAGGAAACAGAGAGAAGACCGAGAGAACTTGGGGAACTAAGGAGAAAACACGAGGGAAGACAAGAGAGGTTGATTTTGGACAGCGTTTTTTTCGAAGTTGATCACTTTAAGATGAATGGACTCCAATTCCCAGAATTCCCCAGCCGGCATGCTTTAAGATGGGTGGACTTCAACTCCCAGAATCCCCCAACCAGCATTCTTTAAGATGGGTGGACTTCAACTCCCAGAATCCCCCAGCTGGTATGTTTTAAAATGGGTGGATTTCAACTCCCAGAATTCCTCAGCCGGCATGCTTTAAGATGAATGGACTTCAACTCCCAGAATTCCCCAGCTGGTATGTTTTAAAATGGATGGACTCCAACTCCCAGAATTCCCCAGCTGGCATGCTTTAAGATGGGTGGACTTCAACTCCCAGAATCCCCCAACCAGCATGCTTTAAGATGGGTGGACTTCAACTCCCAGAATCCCCCAGCTGGTATGTTTTAAAATGGGTGGATTTCAACTCCCAGAATTCCTCAGCCGGCATGCTTTAAGATGAATGGACTTCAACTCCCAGAATTCCCCAGCTGGTATGTTTTAAAATGGATGGACTTCAACTGCCAGAATCCCCCAGCTAGCCATGTTTGCAACTGCTTTGTGAATTAACCCATCAATATTCCACAAATTTGTCCATTTTAATTTTTTTAATATGGGAAAGCCTGATAAATATTACCCATACAACCATTTTTGGTGAAGGTAAAGGTAAAGGTTCCCCTGTCACATATCTGCTAGTCGTTCCTGACTCTAGGGAGCCCTGCTCATCTCCGTTTCAAAGCCGAAGAGCCAGCGCTGTCCGAAGACGTCTCCGGGGTCATGTGGCCGGCATGACTCAACGCCGAAGGCGCACGGAACGCTGTTCCCTTCCCACCAAAGGTGGCTCCTATTTTTCTACTTGCATTTTTTTACATGCTTTCGAACGGCTAGGTTGGCAGAAGCTGGGACAAGGAACGGGAGCTCACTCAGTTACGCGGCGCTGGGGATTCAAACCGCCGAACTGCTGACCTTTCTGATTGACACTCTCAGGGTCTTAGCCACCATCTTTGGGGTCCCCATAATTTTTTCAGAGTTGGAAGAACTCCCAGGACTTAGAAATATTGCCACTGAGAAAAGGAATTGAAGATTATACAATTCTGGACAGCAAAGATCCAGAAATATACCTTGAACCATTTCTGGCTGTCTTCTTTTGCTGGTGAAACTTTACGTGGCAACTTGGTGGTGGTCTCCATCTTCCTTATTGGGGGCACCTTGATCCTTGGGGTGATTTCCGTCCAGGTCTCCTGTCTCGGCTCCCTCCGGGTTTCAATTGGTCTTCGTAGGCTGGGTGTGGCTGTCTCTTGAAGATGTCCAACCTTCTTACCGCTTTGTGGTTTTGAGATGTCCAAGACATGCAGTCGCGACTGTTGGTCCTTCACCACTTCCCACTGAATATTTGGAGGGTCTAACTATGGATCGAGGGAAAGTAGAACTTATGGGACTTCCTCCTTTGGGCAAACCAACCAACCACAACACCATCCATGACCAAGAAGGTGGCTGAGATATGGTCCTCAAAATTATTGGGGTTGGGTTGGGTAAACCAACAGAGATAGCATGGTTTCTGGTTTGATGAAATAAAGTAGAACTTATTGGACTTCTTCCTTTGGGCAAACCAACCAACCACAGCACCATCCATGACCAAGAAGGTGGCTGAGATATGGTCCTCAAAATTATTGGGGTTGGGTTGGGTAAACCAACAGAAATAGCATGGTTTCTGGTTTGATTAAATAAAGTAGAACTTATTGGGCTTCCTCCTTTGGGCAAACCAACCAACCACAACACCATCCATGACCAAGAAGGTGGCTGAGATATGGTCCTCAAAATTATCGGGGTTGGGTTGGGTAAACCAACAGAGATAGCATGATTACTGGTTTGATGAAATAAAGTAGAACTTATTGGGCTTTCTCCTTTGGGCAAACCAACCAACCACAACACCATCCGTGACCAAGAAGGTGGCTGAGATATGGTCCTCAAAATTATCGAGGTTGGGTTGGGTAAACCAACCAAGGTAGCTTGCAAACCATGGTTTCTGGTTTGATAGGGGTCCAAAACTGGTCTGATTTTTTTCAGTCAAATAACAAACATAGCTCGGAAACCACTTAATATCCTGGCTTGTCCAGAAACGGTTAATCCTGGTTGGAGGAAAATACAGTTCTAACCCATTTGCCTATCGAAAAGACTAAGCCGTCTCCTATTTTAGGAAACTTGTTTAATTGCCAAATATCCACATCTAAATTAGCGGCTACGAATCAAACTTGCAAGTCGCTTTTTTTTTAGAAAGAAAATGCGGACAAATTCCCTCACCTCCCTCTCCAAAATTCGAAGGAGGCTTCCGGCAAGTCAATGGAGGAAGCTGATATTCACTTAATGACTGCGTGATTCACTTCACGTCCGCAACAATTTGCTTAAGAGCCATAGCAAGAAGGTAAAATTGGGCATAACCATGTTGGTTAGCGACAGAAACTCTTGCTTCGATGCCATCTTAAGATTTTATTTTATTTTTAAAAAAATGCTTATAAAGAAAGATTGGACCAATATTGGATCTGTCTGATCCCTTCTGGGGAGGGGGTGATTTAATTTGTCCCAGTTTCTAAGGGGGCCCGCCGCAAGGTGACACAAATATTGCTGTCACCACAAAAGGATGGACAATCTGCCTTCAGGAAGGTGACACAAACAAATTTAGATCTTCGCCAGGCCTGTTGCCCCCACTCCATTACCTCCTTTCCCCTCTCTGGATGTGGGGAAGGGTCTTCCTTCAACGCCAATCTCCTCAGCCTCACAAAGGGGGGCTGTAAAGGAAAATGGGATGAATCGTCTTTGGTAGGACCTCACAAGAACCACTATCCAAAACTGGGTCTCTGCACTCATGATCTAAACGGATCAAACATCTAACAGAGTTGGAAGGCGCCTTGGAGGTCGTCTAGCCCAACCCCATTCCCAAGCAGGAGACCCTTCACCATTTCTGACCAATGGCGGTCTAGTCTCTTCTTGAAAGCCTCCAGGGATGAAGCTCCCACAACTTCTGAAGGCAACTTCTCTTCCATGGGTTGATTGTTCTCCCTGTCAGGAAATTCCTCCTTATTTTTAGGTTGAATCTCTCCTTGGTCAGTTTCCATCCATTATTCCTCGTCTGGCTTTCAAAGGTGCTTTGGAGAATAGCTGGACCCTCTTCCTCCTCTCTGGGGCAGCCCCTCAAATATTGGAAGATGCTCTCCTGTCTCCCCTGGTCCTTCTCTTCCCTAGACTAGCCAGGCCCAGTTCCTGCAACTGTTCATCGTATGTTTTTCACCATTTTAACATAGTTAGAATATCTGCTCTATTTCAGATCTCAAAGGAATCATATACAGGCAGTGTATGACTAGTCCCATCACTATTCGAAGGTTCTGACCTTCGTCCTTCCATGCGCTCACATAATTGCATATTAAGTGCTGGACAATGAGGCTGTCACAAGTTACGACCGTGATGGGAAGGCTCCATTACAGCCGTAACTCAAAGACTATCTTTATATGGAGGTGTTCTTTCTCTTCCAGAGGGATCGCGCCCAGCATAGATAGGCCCACCCCATCTTTAAATCCTAGGCATTTTTCTTCCAATTAAGAATTTTGGCCTGTACTTTTTCAAGCTTGGAGAGTTATTCATTTCACTGAAATTGTTTAGGGTTTCCTGTCGAAGCAGGGGGTTGGACTAGAAGATCTCCAAGGTCCCTTCCAACTCTGTTATCCTACCCTATCCTAAAATCTATTCTATTCTAAATTCCTATTCTGTTCTGTTCTATTCTGTTCAATTATCCTATTCTATTCTATATTTTACTCTCTTTTCGGCTCTATTCTATTTCTTATTCTATTTCAAATTTATTTCTTATTCTACTATTCTATATTTTAGTCTTTATTCTGCTCTATTCTATTCTATTCTATATTTTAGTCTTTATTCTGCTCTATTCTATTTATTATTCTATTTCTTATTATAGTCTATATTTTAGTCCCTATTCTGCTCTATTCTATTTATTATTCTTTCTTATTCTATTCTATATTTTAGTCTCTATTCTGCTCTATTCTATTCTATTCTATTCTATTCTATATTTTAGTCTTTAGTCTGCTCTATTCTATTTATTATTCTATTTCTTATTATAGTCTATATTTTAGTCCCTATTCTGCTCTATTCTATTTATTATTCTTTCTTATTCTATTCTATATTTTAGTCTCTATTCTGCTCTATTCTATTTATTATTCTTTCTTATTCTATTCTATATTTTAGTCTCTATTCTGCTCTATTCCTATTCTATCCTATCCTATTCTATATTTTAATCTCTATTCTGCTCTATTCTATTTCTTACTCTATTCTATATTTTACTCTTTATTCTGCTCTATTCTATTCTATATTTTCGTCTCTATTCTATTTCTTATTCCATTTGTTATTCTATTCTATATTTTACTCTTTATTCTGCTCTATTCTATTCTATATTTTCGTCTCTATTCTGCTCTATTCTATTCTATATTTTCGTCTCTATTCTATATTTTACTCTTTATTCTACTCTATTCTATTCTATATTTTAGTCTCTATTCTGCTCTATTCTATTTCTTATTCCATTTGTTATTCTATTCTATATTTTACTCTTTATTCTGTTCTATTCTATATTTTAGTCTCTATTCTGCTCTATTCTATTTCTTATTCTATTCTATATTTTACTCTTTATTCTGCTCTATTCTATTCTATATTTTCGTCTATTCTGTTCTATTCTATTTCTTATTCTATTCTATATTTTACTCTTTATTCTGCTCTATTCTATTCTATATTTTCGTCTCTATTCTGCTCTATTCTATTTCTTATTCCATTTGTTATTCTATTTCCTATTCTATTCTATTCTATTCAATTACATTCCATTCCAACATTCCTCTCCACTCCACTCTATTCCATGTTTACATAACGGTTCAACTTAGCCTGAGGATTTTTGATCCCTGCTTGTCGTTTTGCGGGTCTCCCCCTTTGAAAAGGGAGAACACAATGCCAGCAAGTGTTTTGCCAACTTGCTCACGAACCTTCCCGTAGCCCAGGAATAATTTTGTGTGTCTCTTCCATCGAATAGAGCCTGGTCCTTAATTTGGAGAAGGGAAGGAAGGGGATCCAGAGCAGGAATCCACCAGCTCTTCCTACCTACTCTCTCCTCCCTTGGAACGAAAGACAAGCCAACCATCTGAAGTAGGGTGAACTCAAGACTTACTGAGACTTTCTCTTTCTCTGCTGGTCGTCCAATGTCCAGTTGAGCTCCTGGTGCTGAAGGAGCTTCTGGTAGATCTGGTCGTTCCTTGGTGGGATCTACTTGCTTCTTGTAAGCTTTGATGCTTTCTCGGGGCTGCAGGATATCATCGGGCCGGCTTCTGCTTCGTTCTGGTTGAGGTTCGTTCTGAGTTGTGGTTCAGAAATCACAGAAGAGTTTAATCAGAAATGGACTGACACGCTCATCGCTAAAAAAACTGTGCCATGAAATTGAGGAAGTGTTCTCCAGTGGGCGGTGCATCTACACTTCCTGTGTAGAAATACACACACATGCACACACAAGCACACACAGATACACAACACTCACAGATATACACAAAGACAGGCATCAGTCATGCTTGATTTGGGCTGCCTTGAAAAGCTGACCCCATAACAGTCTCTAGCTGATCTTGAGAAGGAAGAATAACCAGAGTCTGCTTGCAACAGATTCACAATTTTTTCTTCTTCCAGATAATAAAATGTTCAAAGCTCATTCCACAAGGGAGAAAGGAAGTGTTTGGAAGCATCGGCCAAGCAAATGGACTATTGAATGCAATTACTATAATAAATGGTCTACACAGGGCCTTACTTTGGATACGGAGATGATGGAGAGTTAAGAGATGGAGATGCAGATGGGGAAATGGGGAGAGGAAGAGGTGGACACCGAGATAGAGATGGAGAGACGGTGAGATGGCGATGGAGAGATGGAGAGGGGACATGGATTTAGAGATGGAGAGATGGACATGGGCATGAAGATGGAGAGATGGGGAGGGAGATGAGGAGATGTAGACGGAGATGGAAAAGGAGAGATGGTGAGATGAAGAGGTGGACATGGAGATGGAGAGATGGAGATAGAGAAAGAGAGAAAGAGAGATGGAGAGATGGACATGGAGATAGAGATAGAGAAAAAGAGAAAGAATGGGAAATGGAGAGATGGACATGGACATGAAGATGGAGAGATGGGGTGGGAGATGAGGATATGGACATGGAGATGGAGAGATGGAGAAAGAGAGAAAGATGGAGAGATGGACATGGACATAGACATAAAGAAAGAGAAACGAGGAGATGAAGATGAAGAGATGGAGAGGTGGACATGGAGATAGAGAGAAAGAGAAAGAGAGATGGAGATGGACACAGAGATGGAGAGATGGACATGGACGTAGAGATGGAGAGATGGACATGGAGATTGACATCGACCAAGATAGAGAAATGGGGAGATGAAGATGAACAGATGGAGATATGAACATGGAGATAGAGAAAAAGAGAAAGAATGAGAAATGGAGAGATGGACATGGGCATGAAGATGGAGAGATGGGGTGGGAGATGAGGAGATGTAGACGGAGATGGAAACGGAGAGATGGGGAGATGAAGAGATGGACTTGGAGATGGAGAGATGGAGATAGAGAGAAAGAGAGATGGACATGGACATAGACATAAAGAAAGAGAAACGGGGAGATGAAGATGAAGAGATGGAGAGATGGACATGGAGATAGAGAGAAAGAGAGATGGACATGGACATAAAGATGGACATGGAGATAGAGAGAAAGAGAGATGGAGATGGACACAGAGATGGAGAGATGGAGGTGGACATAGAGAGGAGAGATGGACATGGAGATGGACATCGGCAAAGATAGAGAAATGGGGAGATGAACAGATGGAGATATGAACATGGAGACAGAGAAAAAGAGAAAGAATAAGAAACGGAGAGATGGGGATAGAGCTGGAGAGCTGGAGAGCTGGAGATAGAGAGAAAGAGAAACGGGGAGATGAAGACGAATAGATGGACATGCAGATAAAGATAGAGATGGAGAAATGGGGAGATGGAGAGATGGATATGGAGGTGGACATGAAGATAGAGATGGAGATAGATCTGTAAAGCAAAGGAAGTAGAAACCTCATATACACCTTCTAATGAAGAAGGATATAGTCCTTCACCATTATTCTTTATTCCTACCGCACAGACAAGCAGCCACTTCCTGCTGTAACGTTGATTAATATATAAATACATAAAAAATAGCTTTCTGGATATCTTCCAAAGTTACACATTTTTCAGCCAACTTTCTTTGTTTGTTTTTAAATCACCCTGCTGCCATGCCGGGCATCTGGTTGGCTTCTTAACACCAACTTGTGTTGATTTAAGTCGACGGGGAGTTTTCCCGGGCAGAGCGCGGGCACAGATGTTTCTACAGCTGCAGAGATAGCAGCAGCCGAGGCATAGACCTCTCTCTTCCTCTCTCCCCTTTGAATGCACACACCACAACAACTGCCAAGCTTTTGAAATCTCGAGAATAAAAGCTCTATGAAAAGAGAGATGGGCCATTGAACTAGCCTGCCCGACGTTGTTTAACACCCCCCCCAAAGGACATCCAAACGTGCCTTCCCTCAGGGGAGCCATTTCTGGGTTTTCGATTCCAAAGACCGAAATCGAATTTATCCGCAAGCAAAACTCTTGTCAAGGACTCATCTCAAACGATTTAATTTTTTTTTCCTGTTGACTTTGTATTTTTTTATTTGTTTATCAATTTCATATATACATTCACAATTATATGATCTCATAACTGTTATTAATAATATGTATTTATAACAATTTTTCCTACTGCTGACAATATACTTGAAGATTGCTTTCTTAACATCCCATAGATCCATCGTATCTTACAACAGTCCTACTTCTTCTTCCCTCCTCCCTCTTTCCTTCCCTCGTTTCTTCTCTCCTACTCCCCTTCCTTCCCTCCTTCCCCTTCCCTCCTTCTCTCCTTCCCTCCTTCCCTCCTTCCTTCCTTCCCTTTCTTTTCTCCTTCTCTCCTTCCTTTCCCCCTTCCTTTCCTCTTTCCTTCCCCCCTTCCTTCTCTCCTACATTCCCTCCTTTCTTCTCTCCTTCTCTCCTTCCTTCCCTCCTTCCTTCCCTCCTTCCTTCCCTCCTTTCTTCTCTCCTTCCTTCCCTCTGGTGCTTAAAACGATTTAAGCGCCAGAGCCCACTGTAACAGCATTGCTAAAAAGGCATTAAGAGTTCTTAACCTAATTTTGCGAAGTTTCTTCTCCGGTAAGATTGTACTGCAAATTAGGGCATACAAAACCTTTGCTAGACCAATCCTCAAATACAGCGCGTCTGCCTGGAATCCGCACTGTATATCGGACATTAATACGATCGAGAGAATCCAGAGGTATTTCACGAGAAGAGTCCTCCACTCCTCTGCTCGCAACAGAATCCCTTATGCCCACCAGGCTTAAAATTTTGGGCTTTCGAAAACGTTGAACTATGCCACCTGCACTCTGAGCTAAGCGCAGCACACAAAATTATCCGCTACAACGTCCTACCGGTCAACGACTACTTCACCGTCAACCGCAATAATACACAGGCAAACAATAGAAGAAGAACGAGTCAAGCTATTCTCCAAGAGGGTAGAACAAGAAGCAACGGGTGGAAACTCGTCAAGGAGAGAAGCAACTTAGAACTGAGGAGGAATTTCCTGACAGTTAGAACAATTAATCAGTGGAACAGAAGTTGCCTCCAGAGAGAGGGTAAGAAGGAGAAGAAAGAGGGTAGGAGTAGGGGAGAGGGAAGGGAAGGAAGAAGGGGATGGAGAGGAGGAAGGAAGGAAGTAGAGAAGGAAGGGAGGGAGAAAGGAAAAGAAAGAGAAAACAAGGTGGTGTCACAGCAGGTGCGAAGGATGGTAAACAAAGCATTCCAGAGGTGGGTGGAAGGGAGAGAAAGAGAAAGAGAAGAGGGTGGAAGGGAGAGAAAGAGAAGGAGAGAGGGTAGAAAGGGGAAGAGAGAGGGTAGGAGTAGGGGAGAGGTAAGGGAAGAAGGAAGGGGAAAGAGAGGAGGGAGGAAGGAAGTAGAGAATGAAGGGAAGGAGAAAAGAAAGGGAAAATAAGGTAGTGTTACAACAGGCGCTAGGGATGGTAAACAAAGCAACTTAAACTGTATATTATAACCTTTTAAATGGAATAATAATAATATAAGAATGGCAAAGGAAAAGAATAACTATGTGAATGTATACCTAGAACTGTATGTAAGAGAATAAATGACAGTAAAACTATAAAGCACAATATAGGTAAATCATATTTGGTCATAAGTAGCTAAGTATAAATAAATAAAGAATTGTACATGAAAATGGATAACAAACAAGGAGATTATGAACGCAAGATAGAAATGTATATAGTAGGGAAAACACTAACTGCAAAGAAACCGATTCGGAACTGCGGTATGATATACGATGGAACTTGTTGTTCCTATGTTGTTTTTAAGTTATGTGTTTGTTTCTGTTGATGTGCTTATGTGTTTAAAATTTAAAAAAAATATTATATACTAGAAGTTGCCTCCAGAAGTTGTGAATGCCCCAACACTGAAAGCCTTTAAGAAGATGTTGGATAGCCATTTGTCTGAAACGGTGTAGGGTTTCCTGCCTAGGCAGAGGGTTGGACTAGAAGACCTCAGAGGTCCCTTCCAACTCTGCTATTGTATTGTATTGTAATAGATACAAACTCAGCGTGATCTGCTCGAAACTCAATTGCAGAAAATACGTCAATGCCTGGAATGCTCTACCCGACTCTGTTGTTTCACCTCCAAACCCCCATAATTTTAACTTAAGATTGTCTAATGTGGACCTCACCCCATTCCTAAAGGGCCTGTAAGGGGGTGTGCATAAGGGCACAAATCGTGCCTACCGTCCCTTTCCTACTATCTCCATTTATTTCTACCCATTTCCCAAGTTTATATTTATATCTGTTCTTTTTTCCATGTTTGACAAACTAAAATAAATGAATTTTTTTAAAAAAATCAGCTTTCAGCTTCTGACGTCTACGCTGCACTCAAAAATAGTTCCGGGCGAGTTTCGGGTTGAACCAAAGCGCTATTTTCATCTCTGGCTTCTGCTTTTTTAATATATATATATATATATATATATATATATATATATATATATATATATATATATATATATATATATATATATATATCGAAAGATGGCAGAAAATACACATTGCCTGCGAAGACAAGATTATCCTGTCCTTCCCGAATTTTTGTTGTTGTTTTACTAGCGTTTGTAGACAGCTTTTAAAGCAGGCTAAAAGAAAAAAGGAAAACATCAAAGCAGCCAGAAAGAAGAAGAACATCATTTTTTTAAAAAAATTAAACCCGGGGAAATGCTATAAATAATGTCACAACAACCCCAAGAGGAATAGCGAGAGAAAAACAGGGCCTAAAATGGAGACCGACAGAATGAAATTAGCTGTCAAACCGGAAGAGGAGAATGCAGCTTTCCGACGGTGTTTTTGCTTTTAATTTTTCTTAATCCAAACTTTATTATTTTTGTAAATAGTTCAAGGTGGCCAGCATACTTAAAAGACAGATAAGCCCTCAGATAGACTTAACAACCAGTTCGTTTAGTGACGGTTAGAGTGGCTTTCAAACTCATGACCACTGTAGAATGTCCTGGGATCCTCTTTTGTGACTTTCTGACCAGCAAATCCCATGGGGAAGCCAGATTCGCTTAACAACTGTGTGACTCGCTTAACAACGGCAGCAAGAAAAGTTATCAAACGGGGGGGAAACTCACTTAACAACTGTCTCGCTCACCAACATAAATGTTGGGCTCGATTGTGGTTGTAAGTCGAGGACTACCTCTGTATCGTTAAAAGGCATTTCCAGGCAGCAATAAACGTATTTTCTTTAATCAAAACAATTTAGTCAACTTAGCAACTTCCCTCGCCTTCACCAACCATCCCTCCACAGGGAATCAGACTAAATCTTTCCATTTTTACCCTTCCAACATGTTCAAAAGAATTTTGCCTTTTTAGGAACTCCAGCCCTAAAGGTGGAGAAACCACGGTGGGAGAAACTGACCCTGTGCATCAAGATAAATCAGAATTCAGTGATGTTTGAGTTGTAAATTATATTATTCTGGCCAGCTAAAAAGAGGTGCGGAGAAATATTTGTTTAGCCTGGCTTAGAGTGGGCCAAAGGGAGCTGTCCAACAGATGGAATGAAAAGGGTTTTTTGCAAATGAAGACAGATCAAATCAAGTTTTTATTATGATCCCAGGCTAGCATAATTGTTTGTGTGTGTGTGTGTGTGTATGTGTGTGTGTGTGTGTAGATAGATAGATAGATAGATAGATATAGAGATGCTATATGTCTATCTCTCTCTTTCTATCACCACTCTCTCTCTTTCTCTCCGTCTGTCTATATCTATCAATCTATCATCTCTCTTTATCATTTATCTGATCTCTTTTTTGTAAATAAAAACAGGATCATATAAATCAAACCAATTTTATTATGATCATAGGCTAGCATAAGCCCCCACCCCTACACCGACATATAAAACTATATGCTAATTGTCTCTATCTCTCTATCGACCTACCTATCATCTAACTATCTAATCTCTCTATTTCTATCTCTCTTTCTCTCTCATCTCCCTCCCTCCCTCCCTCTCTTTCCCTCTCTCTTTCTCTCTCTCTCTCTCTCTGTGTATCTATCTATCTAATTATCTATCTATCTATCTATCATCTATCTATCTATCTTTCTAATCTCTTTATCTGTTCCTCCTTCATCTTCCTGACTATTTCTGTCTCTCTGTGTATATCTATAAATTTATAATCTATCTATCTATCTATCTATCTATCTATCTATCTATCTATCTATCTATCATCTATCTATCTATCTATCTATCTATCTATCTATCTATCTATCTTTCTAATCTCTTTATCTGTTCCTCCTTCATCTTCCTGACTATTTCTGTCTCTCTGTGTATATCTATAAATTTATTATCTATCTATCTATCTATCTATCTATCTATCTATCTATCTATCTATCTATCTATCATCTATCTATCCTCTCGCATTTATCTAATCTCTCCATTTCTACCTTCGGTTCAATCATTTTAATTACTGTTAACATTTTTAACCTTAATTGTATAAGTTTACACACTGATCATGTTTCACACCGCCCACCCAGAGCCTCTCTCCCTCTGAGGGCGACGGGCCGTTTAGAAAGATGAAATGCAAATCAATGAATAAAATAAGCTACGTTTTTAACTGTGTTTTGTAAATCAGTCGTTCCTGTTGTCTCATATTTTTAAGACACACAGGCGAGATGGGTAGTGCAGAAATTTAATAAGTAAACTGAAGTAAAGTGTTACACGTATATTGTAGAAGAAGACACATGCCACTTTTAGGATAGACAAGGATATTTGTGTGTGTGTGTGTGTGTGTGTGTATGTCTGTGTTTGTGTGTGTGTGTGTGTGATACTTCCATGTTGGAAGAGTGAAGGTTTCCCTACCTTATCAGTAGTTTTCTCCTGTTGCAAGCGGGTCGATCTTCTAATTGGGGTGACACTGACTTCGTTTGGAGCAGGCGTTTTCTTCCTCATGTTGCCTCAAAGGAAATAGCACTCCTTAAAAAAAATGTGTGTGTTTTTTTTAAATATACACCTCCCACTTTTACCAAGCAGATACTCAGCACCGAGAGACACCCCCGCCCCCCCCCCCCCAAAATGACCTAGCAAACTTACAGAGACGTTAAATTTGGTGGGGGAAACGACTTCAGTTGGATTTGAAATGACAAGCACCACGGCAATTGGTTGGCGAATTGTTGCACTTATGCTGAGCTTTGCACAACTGACTCCTAGCGGCCAAGTGTGCAAATGTCCTTCCAAGCAGGCCTTTTGCCAAAAAAAAAAAAAAAATAGGAGGAGAAAAAGAAGAGGAGGAGGAGGAGGAGGAGAAGGAAGAAGGAGAAGAGAAGAAGGAGGAGAGGAGGAGGAGGAGGAGAGGAGAAGAAAAAGAGAAGGAGGAGGAAGAGGAGGTGGAGGAGGAAGAAGAGGAGGAGGAGAGGAGGAGACAGAGAAACAGGAGAAAAGGAAGAGGAGGAAGAGCAGGAGGAGGAAGAAGAGGGGGAGGAGAAGAAAAAGAGGAGGAGGAGGAAGAGGAGGGGAGGAGAAGAGAAAGAGGAGGTGGAAGGAGAGGAGGGGGAGAAAAAGAAAAGGAGGAGAAAGAGGAGGAGGAGGAGGAAGAGGAGGAGGAGAAGAGGAGGAGGAGAAACAGAAGAAAAGAAAAAGGAGGAAGAGCAGGAGGAGGAAGAAGAGGGGAGGAGGAGAAGAAAAAGAGGAGGTGGAGGAGAAAAGGGAGAAAAAGAAAAGGAGGAGAAGGAGGAGGTAGAGGAGGAGAAGAAGAGGAGGAGGAAGAGGAACAGGTGGAAGAAGAAGAAGAAGAAGAAGAAGAAGAAGAAGAAGAAGAAGAAGAAGAAGAAGAAGAAGAAGAAGAAGAAGAGGAAGAAACACCTCCTACAAGCTGAGGCAATATAACAAAGTGAATTCTGACTTGGTCAAAAAAATTTGTAGAGTTTTTCAAAGTTTTTTAAGAGGACAGAATGAACATAGTTCTATTCATACAATTAATTAATGGAATAATGTATAATATATATATGTAGGTCTCTAGTTGTTCGGGTTTTCTCCCGCGTAGAATTGGATATGTCTTTGCGACGTTTCGACGAAGTCACATTCGTCATCTTCAGGCTGCTGCTGACTACTTCAGGTTTGGTGTTTCCAGGAGTAGTGGAAACTCCTGGAAACACCAAACCTGAAGTAGTCAGCAGCAGCCTGAAGATGACGAATGTGACTTCGTCGAAACGTCGCAAAGACATATCCAATTCTACGCGGGAGAAAACCCGAACAACTAGAGACCTACATATATATACATATATATATATATATATATATATATATATATATATATATATATATATATATATATATATATATATATATATATATATATATATATATATATATATATATATATATATATATATATATATATATATATACATATATATATATATATATATATATATATATATATATATATATATATATATATATATATATTTGCATCTGTTTTGCAATACAATACAAATACAAAAAGATATTGAAATGGGAGCCCCAGAAGGACTTTTGTTTAAGACAGTAAATTAAATTAATTGCATGAACCGTTGCAATTTAAATAAAAATGGTTGAATTTAATTCAAATGTCTTTAATTCAACTTTATTTCCTTTTATTCAAAGTCACCAGGGTTAAAAAAAATAATTAATAAATTATAAACCATCCTAATTACAATGAAAAGGCCTTTTTAATCTTGCAGTTTAATTTAAGATTTTTTAAAAGATTAAATCACCCTCATCCTCAATTTGCATAATTTTTACATTTGCATAAAAGCCCCCTCCTCTCCATCTGGTAACCAGGGAAACCCAAATCCCGCCTCCTTCCGCCAACCATCATTTATGGGAGGACCCTCTGCTGGGCCGCCGACGCTGAGAAACCTCGGCGTCTCCGCGCGCCTCCTCCAATCAGAACGCCCGGGCTGCGTCAAGCCGGCCAATCGAGAGAAAGAGCAGGCGGGGCCCAGCCTCGATCCCCTTTCATCTCCCGGCCGCGCCCAGGTTGGGCGAGGGCGGCCACGGGCGGGAAAGAGCCGAGCGTAGGAGCCAATCACGAGCGGAGGCTCTCTGGGCGTGGCGGGCGTTACTCCGCCTCCCCGGAGAAGGACAGAGTCGCGGGGCGAATCAGGGAGAAGGGGGCGTGTCCAGGGAGGCCTCTGCTTTGTGGTAGGTAAGTGGGGAAAGAAAGGGGGTCCCGTCGTCGCCCAACGCACCCCCTATTGTGGGGGGGGGGAAAGAAGGGTTCCCCGGGATCCAGTCATCCCTTAAACTGGGGGGATGGGGTGGGCAGCAGTGTGTGGGGGTCAATTAAGGACCCAGTATTGGGGAGGGGGCAGCAAGAGGAGCTGGGGGTCCAATTGACTTCAGTATTGGGGAGGGGGCAGCAAAGGAGCCTGTGGGGGCAATTAAGGACTCATTCTTGGGGAGGGGGGCAGCAAGAGGAGCTGGGGGTCCAATTGACTTCAGTATTGGGGAGGGGGCAGCAAAGGAGCCTGTGGGGGCAATTAAGGACTCATTCTTGGGGAGGGGGCAGCAAGAGGAGCTGGGGGTCCAATTGACTTCAGTATTGGGGAGGGGGGCAGCAATGGTGAGGCTGGGGGGATGAATTGACTCAGTAATGGGGAGGGGGCAGCAAAGGAGCCTGGGGGGGCAATTAAGGACTCATTCTTGGGGAGGGGGGCAGCAAGAGGAGCTGGGGGTCCAATTGACCAGTATTGGGGAGGGGGGCAGCAGTGATGAGGCTGGGGGATGAATTGACTCAGTAATGGGGAGGGGGCAGCAAAGGAGCCTGGGGGGGGCAATTAAGGACTCATTGTTGGGGAGGGGGCAGCAAGAGGAGCTGGGGTCCAATTGACTTCAGTATTGGGGAGGGGGGCAGCAATGGTGAGGCTGGGGGGGATGAATTGATTCAGTAATGGGGAGGGGGCAGCAAAGGAGCCTGGGGGGGCAATTAAAGACTCATTCTTGGGGAGGGGGCAGCAAGAGGAGCTGGGGGTCCAATTGACCAGTATCGGGGAGGGGGGCAGCAGTGATGAGGCTGGGGGGGATGAATTGATTCAGTAATGAGGAGGGGGCAGCAAAGGAGCCTGGGGGGGCAATTAAGGACTCATTGTTGGGGAGGGGGGCAGCAAGAGGAGCTGGGGGTCCAATTGACTTCAGTATTGGGGAGGGGGGCAGCAATGGTGAGGCTGGGGGGATGAATTGACTCAGTAATGGGGAGGGGGCAGCAAAGGAGCCTGGGGGGGCAATTAAGGACTCATTGTTGGGGAGGGGGGCAGCAAGAGGAGCTGGGGGTCCAATTGATTTCAGTATTAGGGAGGGGGGCAGCAGTGGTGAGGCTGGGGGGATGAATTGACTCAGCAACGGGGAGGGGGCAGCAAAGGAGCCTGGGGGGGCAATTAAGGACTCATTCTTGGGGAGGGGGGAGGATGGGGATCTGGATGTCAGTGGTTCCCAGTCAAGTTGCCTTTTGCAATTGAAAGGATGGTGGATTTGTTGATGTCCATTGTCATTAGGAATAAGAATAGGAATAGGAATGGAATGGAATTCTTTATTGGCCAAGGATGATGGGACATACAAGGAATTTGTCTTTGGTGCAGATGCTCTGTGTGTGCATAAAAAGGCAAGACACATTCCTCAAGAATCATAAGGGTCAACACTTAATGATAGTCATTGGGTACAAGTAAGCAATCAAATCATATCGGGAAACAATATAAATCGTAAGGATACAGGCAAAAAAGTTACAGTCCTGCAGTCATAAGTGGGAGGATATGAGTGATGGGAACGATGAGAAGACTAATAGTAATAATAATAATACAGCCTTAGTGAATAATTTGATAGTGGTGAGGGGATTATTTGTTTAGCAGAGTGATGGCGTTTGGGAAAAAACTAAGGATAGGATAGGAATGGGGAATAGGATAGAGAGAAAAGTAGAATAGAGAATAGAATAGAATAGAGAAATTAGAATAGAGAAATTAGAATAGAGTAAAATAGAGAAATTAGAATAGGGAAATTAGAATGGAATAGAATAGAATACAGAATAGAATAGAGAAATTAGAATAGAGTAAAATGGGGAAATTAGAATAGAGAAATTAGAATGGAATAGAATAGAATACAGAATAGAGAAATTAGAATAGAGAAGTTAGAATAGAATAGAATACAGAATAGAGAAATTAGAATAGAGTAGAATAGGGAAATTAGAATAGAGAAATTAGAATGGAATAGAATAGAATACAGAATAGAATAGAGAAATTAGAATAGAGTAGATTAGGGAAATTAGAATAGAGAAATTAGAATGGAATAGAGTAGAATACAGAATAGAATAGAGAAATTAGAATAGAGTAGATTAGGGAAATTAGAATAGAGAAATTAGAGTGGAATAGAATACAGAATAGAATAGAATAAAATAGGGAAATTAGAATAGAGAAATTAGAATGGAATAGAACACAGAATGTAGAAATTAGAATAGAGAAGTTAGAATAAAATAGAATATCGAAATTAGAAGAGTAAAATAGGGAAATTAGAATAGAGAAATTAGAATGGAATAGAATAGAATACAGAATAGAGAAATTAGAATAGAGTAGAATAGGGAAATTAGAATAAAGAAATTAGAATGGAATAGAATAGAATACAGAATAGAATAGAATAGAGAAATTAGAATAGAGTAAAATAGGGAAATTAGAATAGAGAAATTAGAATGGAATAGAATAGAATACAGAATAGAATAGAGAAATTAGAATAGAGTAGATTAGGGAAATTAGAATAGAGAAATTAGAGTGGAATAGAACACAGAATATAGAAATTAGAAGAGTAAAATAGGGAAATTAGAATAGAGAAATTAGAATGGAATAGAATAGAATACAGAATAGTATAGAGTAGAATAAAGAAATTAGAATAGATAATAGAATAGAATAGAGAAATTAGAATAGGAATAGGAATTGAAAACTTTTATTTGGCCAAATGTGATTAGCCACGCAAGGAATTTGTCTCCGGTGCAAAAGCTCTCAGTGTTTATGGCAAAGCAACAGACTAATAATGATAATAATACGATACCAATAACAGTGGGTAGTAGAGAAGATGGGAAGGAGGCTAATCATACCACAGCCATACAACATGGGGTAGAGAGGCATAAGACAGCACTGGGAGAATTACATGTTCAGCAGAGTGATGGCAGGGGGCGGGAAAAACACGAGCTGTCCCAAGCGTCCAGTTATTTTGCCATGCCATTATTATTATTGTTGTTGTTGTTATTTCCTTTTCCAACAATGACTCTTCTCCTTCTCTTGCCGCCTGCTTCCAGTTGGGCCCAACTATGCCTCCAACCTTCCCGTTGTCGTGAACTAGACGCCCGGCCCCAGGATGGAGTTCCCCGACCACAGCAAGAACTTACTCCGAAAGCTGTGGGAGCAGCAGCACGAGGGATTCCTCTGCGACTGCACCGTCTTGGTGGGCAGCGCCCGCTTCCTGGCCCACCGAGCCGTCCTCGCCTCCTGCAGTGCCTTTTTCCAGATGTTCTACAAGGAGCGGCTGGATAAGCGAGACTTGGTCTCCATCAACAGCGAGATCGTCACCGCCCCGGCTTTCGGGCTCCTGCTGGAATTCATGTACAAAGGCAGCCTCTCCTTCGGCGACATGCCGGTAGAAGACATCTTAGCCGCCGCCAGTTATTTGCACATGAACGACATCGTCAAGGTTTGTAAGAAGAAACTGCAAGCCCGAGGCTTAGCCGAAGCTGACAGCACGAAGAAGGAGGAGGAAAGTCTGTTGCCGTCCGCCGAAAGCCAGCCTGCATCCTTGCCCCCGCCTCACTCCTGCGACCCCGAGAAAACCCCTAAAAAGGATTGGAACTTTGGACAGAAAACGCCTCCTGAAGAATTATCGGCCTCCATTTTGGACGTGGCGGACACCACGCAACCCGGGATGGACGCGCCATCCGCCACACGGCCTCGTCCGCCCCCTATCATGGACATTTCTCTCTCCAGCCCGAGCAGCTCCACCGAAACTCTGTTGTGTAGCTCGTATCCTTCCGGAGCCGAGGGGACTTCCGGCTTGGATCCGCCTCCGGAGAGGTACGAAGAACAGCGCGTCGGACACAAGGAGTCGGCGAATCGGTCCGTCCGGGTCAAAGTGGAAGCGATCGTGATTTCCGACGAGGAAACAGACGGGGTCGAGCCGCTGGATGTCCCTCCTGGCCCGGAGCTAAGGCTAGAAAGCATATTTCCGAAATCTGGCGGGGAGGTGGGCTGCGGGCGACACCCGGATGCTTTCGAAGAGCCCAGCGGGATGGAAGAAGTCTCTTCAGAGGGTAACTTCCTACCTCCAGAAAATGCCCCGTATCACTTGATCCCCATGCCAGGAGGACAGACGTTTTCCACCATGGCTACTCCTCCGTTGCACGAACAGATGTACTTGCAAGATTACGATTCCCACTCCAATTTCAACCTTTTCACCGAGGATGTCCCCACTTGCAAGACGTGCGGGAAAACCTTTTCCTGCTCCTACACGCTGCGGCGCCACGCGACCGTCCACACCCGGGAACGGCCGTACGAATGCCGTTACTGCATGCGGAGTTACACTCAGTCCGGAGATCTTTATCGGCACATTCGGAAAGCTCACAACGAAGACCTGGCCGTGAAACGGTGCAAACATGATGTGGAAAACCCTTCCTAGGGGTTTTCCCCACGGCGCTGAACGCTTCCCGAAACAAAGGAGTCGGAATTCTCTTCTCGTCTCCATTTGTGGCGGAAGAAGCCACGCAACTGGGGTCTAAATTTTCCCATTCCTTCTCGGACGGGTGACGTCGTCTTATCCAAACTGTCTCGGACTGTACTGCTTCAAAAATGTTCGGTTTTCTCCTTTGTCCGGG
Organism: Thamnophis sirtalis; assembly: GCF_051295495.1. NCBI lineage: Eukaryota > Metazoa > Chordata > Lepidosauria > Squamata > Natricidae > Thamnophis > Thamnophis sirtalis. The sequence continues at coordinate 43,168,872 of NW_028261382.1, read as the reverse complement.
GAATTTTCCAACAACGCAGAGGCAACGTAGGCCAATCCCTGTGTCTGATTCGAAAAGGATTCGCACCGTCAACCATCCCCGAACGAGGATCGCTGGTGCGTTTGTGGGCGAAACGGTGACTCTCGCGCGGCGTTTTAGCCCTCTCAAGAGCCTTGCTGGTTTTGGGGGGGGAAGTGGGGACGGTGTTCTCCATGCTGGAGGCAGTTCAGGATGTTCTTTGCGGGAAAAATAGGAAAACTCGCCAAGGGGCTCCGGAATCTGTTGTCGGTTGTGAACGGTACCAAGCGGGAAAGACGTGATTGACGGAAAGGCACAGGATGGTCTTTTTAAAATGCCATAACGCAGCCTAAAGGGAGTTCATGGCTTCAGACACACCTGGGGACGAGAACCGGGTCTTGAGGCCTCCACCCACTCAAGTTGGGGGAAGGCACCCTAGAACTCTCCTTCCCCGCTTCCGAGGGGTGTCGCGTCCCTGCCTCCTTTCGCAGCAAACCACTGCCACCCGCCCCCCCGTTGCAATTCTCTAACCTGTTTGTAAGTAGCTCGGGTGTAGCCTTATGGACCAAGACGCTTACTCCACAGTATAAAAGGAACAAAAAAATAAGGACAAGCCCCCATGTTTCTGAATCTCTGTGGCTTTTATTTTCCACTTTTAAAGGTACACCTCCTAACCCCATTGGAATGTGTTTCCTATTCGTTGTTCTAAGTATATTGGGGGTCTTCGCAGACTCTAAGCTTGGTGGTTTTCCTTGAAGACGTTTCATGACCCAACTAGGTAACATCATCAGTGCTAGAAGGGGGAAGGAGGAGGAGGAGGAGAATTGTGGGGTCCTTGGTGCTCTCTGAGCTGGGTGGTTTTCTTGGGAGACGTTTCATGACCCAACTAGGTAACATCATCAGTGCTAGAAGGGGGAAGGAGGAGGAGGAGAATTGTGGGGTCCTTGGTGCTCTCTGAGCTTGGTGGTTTTCTTGCGGGCGTTTCATGAGTCAACTAGGTAGCATCATCAGTGCTAGAAGGGAGTGGGGAGAAGGAGGAGGAGGAGAAGGAAGAGGAGGAGGAAGAGAAGGAGGAGGAGGACGAGGGGGAACTGTGGGGTCCTTGGTGCTCTCTGAGCTTGGTGGTTTTCTTGCAGACATTCCATGACCCAACTAGGTAACATCATCAGTGCTAGAAGGGAGTGGGGAGAAGGGGGAGAAGGAAGAGGAGGAGGAGGAGGACAAGGGGGAATTGTGGGGTCCTTGGTGCTCTCTGAGCTTGGTGATTTTCTTGCAGACGTTTCATGACCCAACTAGATAACATCATCAGTGCTAGAAGGGAGCGTTATAAGGGATTAAGGAGCTGAGGAGAATTGTGGAGTCCTTGGTGCTCTCTGAGTTGAATGTTTTCTTGCCCTACTAGGTAGCATCATCAGTTTCATACAGAGCAAACTCCACTCCTTTCTAGCACAGATAACGTTACCTACTTTGGGTCGTGAAACCTCTGGCTCCAGCTGTTTGCCCGCCTCACTGATGCCCGACTCCGAAGGCAGCTGATAACTGTCAGACGGCTGTGGCCCCCTCTCTGCCTCCGACACAGAGCCCTCCTCAGAGCCTTCCCCAGACTCCAGGACTGGCCCAGGTTCCTCCCCAACCCTCCTCACTGTCCGAATCAGCCGCCAGCTCCACCCCTTGTATTTCTGATTCCGAATTTTCATTCTCCGTTTGAAAACAGCTGGAGAAACATTGAGCCACTTGGCAAGACTTGAGTTCAAAAGTCAAGACTGAGCCCCTTACACCGTTCAGGTAGGCCTCCCCTCCACCCCAAGCTGAAACTATCAAAAGAGTTTGACTTGGAGCAGCGAGAAAAAAAATAAAGTCTTGGTAGTAGGAACTTTCGATCGAGGAAACTAAAGAAAAACGTTTTTACTCCCGAATTAGGAGCAAAAGGGAAAAAAAAGGAAAGCAGGCGTAAATTCGCACGTCGAAAATTCAGCCGTGAAATAAATACTCCAAATACATCGGGGATTGCCAGCCACGTGCAACTTTACTACGGGTTTATACTTAAGCCATTATTCCCAACATTTTTGCTCTGCAGATTTTTAAACGCTTCCCACTTCAATTCCCGAGTCGTGACCAAACGCTTTCCTCCCGACGAAAACTTTGACGACTCCGAGGTTAGTTGTGCGATTCCTTTGGCACACAATTCCCACCACCTTAAGTGTTGCGTTCCTGCCGCGGTTGAGCTGAATTTTCTACGGGTCCCAGCAGCCTCGGCCGGTACAACGATGGGAGTTAGCACCCCATACTGCTTTCTCAAGCCTTGACAAGCTTGAAGAAGTGGAATTTTAATTCCCAGAATTCCCCTGGCGGGAGGATTCTGGGAGACGAAGTCCGCCTATCTTCAAGTGCCTACGGTTGAGAAACACTGAAAAGCGGGAGGGATCTCATTCTTGTCTTATTTTGGGGGGTGAGAAAAACCAAAATCGGGGGATTGGGAATAGCAGAGGGCTCAGCCTTCACCCCCAAATTGAACAAGGGTGCAGGGGAATCTGGAGCAGAAGACTGGCAGAGGAAGGGAAGTGGCCAGATTCTTAAGCTTGGGATCCTTTGAAGACCCCCAAGCAGAAGACAATTGGCCACCCAAGAGGTCCCTGCAGCTCAGGAACCCCAAAACCATCCTCAATAAAGTCAGTTCTGCGCAACGGGGCCGGGGGGGAAGGATTAGAACCTCCCCAAGTTTGAGAAACACGTTCCGAAGAACTGCCAAATTCAGAATAAAACGGGTGGGAAAACGAAAGGACAATCTCCCGGGCCAACTTCTCAAGAAGGTTTGAAGGCCCTCAACCGAACATCTCCTGGGAGGCGTAGGTCATGTAGAGGAAGCCGTCCTCGTCTTTGTAGGTGGTGTAGATGTCAGCCATGGTGGAGGACATGTTCACCAGGCTATGGTTACCGTCCAGCAGGAAGTAGAAGGCCTGCGTGGACCTCAGGCCCATCCGGCTCCTGGGGGAAGGAAGACACAGGGAATGTTGAGATCCTCACGGTCCTTGGCACACATGGATTGTGTGTGTGTGTGTGTGTGTTGGCAATTTCCAAAGCTTCTTGCAATTGTGCGGGTGCAAGGATGGTCCAAGCTGGATTAAGGCGGCGCTACAATTCCCCGTCCCCTGGTAATTGCCCTAAGTCACCTAGCTGGCTTTCGTGTCTTAACATGGGACTAGAACTCCCAGTCTCCTGGTGATTGAACCAATGTCACCTGGTTGACTTGTAGGCCTAAGGCAGGACTAGAACTTCCACTCTTCTGGTGATTGACCCAATGTCACCTGGTTGACTTGTAGGCCTAAGGCAGGACTAGAACTCCCCGTCTCCTGGTGATTGACCCAATGTCACCTAGTTGACTTGTAGGCCTAAGGCAGGACTAGAACTCCCCGTCTCCTGGCGATTGACCCAATGTCACCTAGTTGACTTGTAGGCCTAAGGCAGGACTAGAACTCCCCGTCTCCTGGTGATTGACCCAATGTCACCTAGTTGACTTGTAGGCCTAAGGCAGGACTAGAACTCCCCGTCTTCTACTGATTGATCCAATGTCACCTAGTTGACTTGTAGGCCTAAGGCAGGACTAGAACTTCCACTCTTCTGGTGATTGACCCAATGTCACCTGGTTGACTTGTAGGCCTAAGGCAGGACTAGAACTCCCCGTCTCCTTGTGATTGACCCAATGTCACCTAGTTGACTTGTAGGCCTAAGGCAGGACTAGAACTCCCACTCTCCTGGTGATTGACTCAATGTCACCTAGTTGACTTGTAGGCCTAAAGCAGGACTAGAACTCCCACTCTCCTGGTGATTGACCCAATGTAACCTAGTTGACTTGTAGGCCTAAGGAAGGACCAGAACTCCCCGTCTCCTGGCGATTGACCCAATGTCACCTAGTTGACTAGGTGCACTATACAGTAGAATCATCAGGTTGGAAAGGGACCTAGAGATCACCTAGACCAACCCCCTTCCCCAATTAAAATCTTGATTCTGGTCAGTAGACCCACCTGTACTTCAATCCCATCATCTGCTTGATAGCTGGGAAAAACATCCAGAAATCCACTCGGCTCTTTTGGGGGAAACCCAACACTTCCTTGCTAATCACCATTTAACGATTTGGTTTTCAAGTGCTAATGTCGTCATTTGTGAACTCATTAAAACCATCCTCCTCTGTTTAACAAAAACATCCTGTAAAGGTGCATTTCTAATTTTCTCCCCCATCTGGCAGAAGGCCCTTCTCCTCCCCCCCCCCCATCCTTCATTAATGAATTTGCCACAAGATTTGAAATGCTCACCGAATGATGGCAACAAACTGGCCCATGGTGAACTCTCCAGGGACTAGAAACTTCACCTTGTTTAAAGCCGGCAGTATTTTCTCTTTTGAATAGCGTTCCAGAACCACCTGCAATTAACCCAGAGGGGAGTTTGAGAAGGTATAGGATAAGTATGGGTTTAAACGGATCTTTGAGTGTTTACATTACATATGCATACGAAACTCCGAGGGAGGTTAAACAGATCCCTCTCCCCTCAACAAACAGCAGAAGCAAGAGAGAGAAAGAAAAAAAGGAAGGAAGAGGGGGGAAAGGGAATAAAAAGGAAGGAGGAAAGGAGAAAAAAGGAAAGAAGTGGAAAGAAGAAGGAAGGTAGAAGGAATGGATGGATGGAGAAAGAAAAAGGAAGGAAAGGAAAGGAGAAACCAAAGAGAAAAAGAAAAGGAAGGAGAGAAAGAAAAAAGGAAGGAAAAGTAAGGAAGGAGAAAGAAGAAAAAAAGGAAGGAGAGGAAAGAGAAGAAGGAAGGAGGGAAGGAGAAAGAAAAAAGGGAAGGAAAAAAGAAAAGGAAAGCGGAAAGAAGAAAAAGGAAAGAGGAGAAAAGATGAAGGAAAGGAGAAAGGAGGGCAGGAGGGAAGGAGAAAGAACATAAAGAAAAAAAGGAAGGAGAGAAAGAAAGGTAAGAAAAAGGAAGGAATGGAAAAGGAAAGAAAAAAAGGAAGGAATGAGAAAGAAAGAAAGAAAAAGAGACCCCAGTCCACTCCAGTTGTGCCAAGAGACTTGCTCTTAAGAAAATTCACAAAACACACCTACCGGCAGTTTATAAGGAAATCTGATCCGGATTGCAGTCACTTCCTTCTTCCTGGAGGCTAGAATAAAAAGTTTTGGGAAAATGGGAAAGAATTCACCATGGATTGTGGATGGACAGTCCCAGCTTCCATCATTCCCAGAGCCTGGTTTCCTACACATCGCACTAAGCCTCCGTTTAACTGTGGTTTGTGAAAGGAATTCGGATGAGCAGCAAAATCCACTTCACACTAAGTCATAAAAAGTGACATTGTGCTACACAACAGCTGGGTTTACAATTCAGAAAATACTTAGGAATTCCGTCTCTGTCTGTCTCTCTCTCTCCTTCTCTCTTTGTCTTTTCTCTGTCTCTCTCTCTCCTCTGTTTCTCTCTCTCTGTCTGTCTCTCCTTCTCTCTCCTCCTCTCCTCTCTCTCTCCTCTCTCTGTCTCTCCACTCTATCTCTCCTCTCTATCTCTCCTCTCTCTCTGTGTCTCTCCTCTATCTCTCCTCTCTATCTCTCCTCTCTATCTCTCCTCGTTCTCTCCTCTCTCTTTCTGTCTCTCCTTCTCTGTCTGTCTCTCTCCTCTCCTCTCTCCTCCTCTCTCTCCTTCTCTCTATCTCTCCTCTTTCCTCTCTCTCTGTCTCTCTCTTCTCTGTCTCTCCTCCTCTCTCCTTCTCTCTCTCTCTCCTCTCTCTTTTCTCTCTCTTCTCTCTGTCTCTCCTTCTCTCTCTCCTTCTCTCTCTCTCTCTCTCTCTCTGTCTCTCTCCTTTGTCTCTCCTCTCTAGCTCTCCTCTCTCTGTGTCTCTGCTCTCCTCTCTATCTCTCCTCTCTCTTTTCTCTCTCTTCTCTCTCTGTCTCTCCTTCTCTCTCTCCTTCTCTCTCTCTCTCTGTCTCTCTCCTCTGTCTCTCCTCTCTATCTCTCCCCTCTCTCTCTTTCCTCTCTCTCTGTGTCTCTCCTCTATCTCTCCTCTCTATCTCTCCTCGTTCTCTCCTCTCTTTCTCTGTCTCTCCTTCTCTGTCTGTCTCTCTCCTCTCCTCTCTCCTCCTCTCTCTCCTTCTCTCTATCTCTCCTCTTTCCTCTCTCTCTGTCTCTCTCTTCTCTGTCTCTCCTCCTCTCTCCTTCTCTCTCTCTCCTCTCTCTTTTCTCTCTCTTCTCTCTGTCTCTCCTTCTCTCTCTCCTTCTCTCTCTCTCTCTCTCTGTCTCTCCTCTCTAGCTCTCCTCTCTCTGTGTCTCTGCTCTCCTCTCTATCTCTCCTCTCTCTTTTCTCTCTCTTCTCTCTCTGTCTCTCCTTCTCTCTCCTTCTCTCTCTCTCTCTGTCTCTCTGTCTCTCCTCTCTATCTCTCCCCTCTCTCTCTTTCCTCTCTCTCTGTGTCTCTGCTCTCCTCTCTATCTCTCCTCTCTCTCTTTCCTCTCTCTGTCTCTCTCCTCTCCTCTCTCTGTCTCTCCTCTCTATCTCTTTCCTCTCTGTGTGTCTCTCCTCTCTCTCTCCTCTCTCTCTCTGTGTCTCTCTGTCTGTCTCTGTCTGTCTCTCTCCTTCTCTCCTCTCTCTGTCTCTCTCCTGTCTCTCCTCTCCTCCTCTCTATCTCTCCTCTCTCTCTTTTCTCTTTCCTCTCTCTCTCTCTCTGTCTCTCTCTTCTCTGTCTCTCCTCCTCTCCTCTACTCTCTCTCCTTCTCTCTCTGCCCTGTCTGTCTTTTTCTCTGTCTGTCTGTCTCACTCTCTCACACACACACAAAATGGGTGACTAGTCAACCATCCTTTCCTAAAACCAAGCCATGTCTATCAAAGATGGTTTAATAGTAGCTTAGGGCAATCCTTAAAAGTTTGTCCATCTGCAGAGGAATGGCTTCCGGCCTTTTAGCAACCTTAATCCCAAAGCATCAAAGTTATGTTGGCTAGGAATGATGGGATCTGTAATACCACCCCTCTCGAGAGCTTGGAAAGGTAGTTAGATTCCTATTAAGTGCAATCTCCTGCATTTTTATAGCAGGACAAAAACTTAACGGCTCACTTCTTATGCTGGGATAAACCTAGGCTCTCTTGGCACCGTTTCCAAAAATTACAAAAGTATTTTTGTTGATCTGGGTATTTATTAATACTTATTAAAACTTACGCACTTGTTGCTGCTATATTAATATTTATTACAATGGATTCGCTGCTGCACAGCTTCTCAGAATTCGCACAATAGTATTTTAATATACAATTATTTTTCTAAGCAGGCTAGCAAATAATTTTGAGTTTCGAGACACCCCCGGGGGTCCTAGGACCACAAACCCGGAGCAATTAGCAATTCAGAGACAGATTATCAGAGTTGGAAGGGACCTTGGAAGTCATCTAGTCCAACCCCCCCCAAAAAAATATAAAACAGGAGACCTAATTTATGTATGCCCAGAAAACTGAATTAACCAAGTCCACTCGGATTTACTTAACCCGGGAAACGTATGGGACGGGGGATGTATCGTGGGAACGCAGCTTGCTCATTAACCCTTACAGTTCTCAAAAAATGAAGAAAACAGCCCCCCACCCCCCAAAAAAGAGGTGAATTGGCTCCTTAGTCCAATAGGGGGCGGTAGCAATTGGTGGGGAGGGGGAGACACACCTCAACCCGGAGCGTTTTACCCGGAGCAGGAGAGAAACGGGTCGCTTACCAAACGGTTTTCGGTGTTTGAAGGGAGGAAAGGAGGCCATCGGGAGATCCAGCCGCGAGAGCCCAATTGACAAAGAGAGGCGGAGGCGCGCCGAAATCCCGAGAACGGCTCTGCAGTCGTCGTCCTCCTCCCTCCAGCCTGCCGCGGCTTAAATAGCGCAAGATGCGCGAATTCCCTGCTTTCAGGATCGGGGCCAATTCCGCTGGTGGGGATGGGGGAGTGGGTGGATCCGCAGCGCAAGGATACAGCTCCAGAGGCGTGTTTCCGACCCCGCTGAAATTTAACCCAATCCTGGGAAAACCTGGGAGGAGTTTTTTTTTTCCCCACGGGTCGTGGGAACTCCCCACCACTAGGTGTCAAAAGACGAGGTTGATTAGCGATTTGGGGCATGGGGGGGGGGAGCTTTGCAAGAGATCTTCACCCCAGCCGCGTTGGGCAAACCGACTTTGCAACGGCCAACCTGGATGGTTTATTTTGCACGCGTTCTAGGGTCGTGGGAACGGGCAGCCACGCGGTTCTCGCCCCATCCTTCACCGTTTCTCGCTTCTCCAGCCCTTCTAGTTTAATTTGGAAGCTCCTCGGGGCGGGGGACTTTCGATGTATTGATCCTTTGGCTGCTTAAACACCATTTACCATTCTTTTATTGCCTTTTTGCCACGTTTCGCCTACATTTCCCCCTTCCCTCCTCGTCTGTTTTTTTCCCCTCGTTTTTGCTTGTTTAAAAACAATAATAAACAGGGCCTCAAACGTCTGATAGTCTCTCTTATACCTAAGCCTTCAATTAAGGCTGACGTGGGTGTGTGTTGTGTGTATTTGTGTACATTTCTCTAAATCCTGTCCTTGTTATCCTTAAACAAAAACCCCCGAATCTACCTGTTGGCCCATCCGATTGGCTGGGCAACCTGTTTTCATTGCTAGGTGCTTTAAAAAAAACTTTTAAAACCTCTCTTGCTGTGGGGTGTGTGAGTTTTTTTTAACAATAGTGATAAATAAACAAGTAACTTTGTTGCTTGTATCCTTCCGATGTATATTGCTGTTGTTTCCTCATTGCTTATTTGTACCCTGTGAATATCCTTAAGTGTTGACCCTTATGATTCTTGAGGAATGTATCTTGTCTTTTTATGTACACTGAAAGCATAATGCACCAAAGACAAATTCCTTGTGTGTCCAATCACAATAAAGGATCCTATCCTATCCTATTCTCTATTTATTCTATTCTATTCTATTTATTCTAAATTCTATTCTATTCTAAATTCTATTATTTTATTCTATTCTAAATTCTATTCTATTCTCTATTTATTCTATTCTATTCTAAACTCTATTCTATTCTTTATTCTATTCTTTTATTCTAAATTATATTCTATTCTCTATTTATTCTAATCTATTTTATTCTATTCTAAATTCTATTCTATTCTCTATTTTTTCTATTCTATTTTATTCTATTCTAAATTCTATTCTATTCTCTATTTATTCTATTCTATTTCTATTCTATTTTATTCTCTTTTCTTTTCTATTCTCCTATTCTATTCTATTCCTATTTAATTCCATTCCTCTTCTCTTCTCTTCCCTTCCCTTCTCTTTTTTCTTCTTCTATCTCTCCTCTATTCCATTCCATTCTCTATTATCTTCTATTCTATTCTAGTATTGTATTCTACATTGTATTCCACTTATATTGATATTGATTGTTTCCTGATTGCCTATTTGTACCCTGTGACTTTCCTTAAGTGTTGTACCTTATGATTCTTGACGAATGTATCTTGTCTTTTTATGTACACTGAGAGCATAATGCACCAAGGACAAATTCCTTGTGTGTCCAATCACAATAAAGGTTTCGTTATTCTATTCTATTCTCTATTCTATTCTATATATTCTAAATTCTATTCTATTCTCTATTCTATTCTATTTATTCTAAATTCTATTCTATTCTCTGTTCTATTCTATTTTATTCTATTCTAAACTCTATTCTATTCTCTATTCTATTCTATTTTATTCTAAATTCTATTCTATTCTCTATTTATTCTATTCTATTTTATTCTATTCTAAATTCTATTCTATTCTCTATTTATTCTATTCTATTCCTATTCTATTCTATTTTATTCTCTTTTCTTTTCTATTCTCCTATTCTATTCTATTCCTATTTAATTATATTCCTCTTCTCTTCCCTTCTCTTTTTTTCCTTCTATCTCTCCTCTATTCCATTCCATTCTCTATTATCTTCTGTTCTATTCTATTCTAGTATTGTATTCCATTCTCCACTGTATTCCACTTATATTGATATTGATTGTTTCCTGACTGCCTATTTGTACCCTGTGACTTTCCTTAAGTGTTGTACCTTATGATTCTTGACGAATGTATCTTGTCTTTTTTACGTACACTGAGAGCATAATGCACCAAGGACAAATTCCTGGTGTGTCCCATCACCCTTGGCCAGCAAAGAATTAATAAACCAGGTTGAAGCCACCTGGTTTGAAACTACCTGGCCTTCCTTGCGAAGCGCGCAACTTTCCCAAAGTTTTTCTTTTTCTTTTTTCTCTTCTCTCTGGTCGGGCTTGGGGGGTGGGTGGGTGAGTGGGTGGGGAAATATCTCCCAGTGGCTTGGGCCAATCAGGAGCCGTCGACGCGAGTGGGAGGGGAAGGGGCGTGGGCACACCCCTCCCAAAAGGGGGGGGAGGGGAAAAAAAAGCCCCGTTTGCACGTGACGCGTTCAAAACCTTTCTCCTTTGTCTGAACTGCGCTTCGCTGCGCCCTGGAATCAGCTGAAGTTCCCCCCAAGGCTTGTAAGGGGCTTGGGTGGGTGGGGAACGAGCTCTCTCCCCCCCCCCCAGATCTGCACCCCCTCTCCTCGACCCCTCCCCCTCTTTGGGTTTTAACCCACCCACCCTTCTTCTGCCTCTCCCCACCTGCTTGCTCTCTAGCTCCAAGGCACCTGGGGGCAGGTGCATGCCAGCCACCTCTCTCCGTCTCCAAAGGCGCACGGTTCGGGGGGCTCGGGCGCCTCGTCCGGGAGGGTCTCCATGGCCAGCCGCCGGGCCGTGCCCACCCCTTCGCTGTGGTCGGGCCACGAGCGGCTTCGCATCGGGGAGCGTCTCCAAGCCAGCCTGGCCGGGCTGTGGGAACTGGATCTCTTGCGCGAGATGCAGAAAGCCAACGTGGAGAGTGCCTTGACTGGATCGGTGAGATGGGGGATGTGTTTGGGGGGCGTGGGTGGGTGGGTGGGCTGCGTGGCCAGCCCTAATTTCTCCTCCCGGGGAAATGACACGCGTGTAAATCCTTGTCGGGAATCTCTGAATTTCTTAGGCGAGCAAAAAATAAATAAATCTTGGCTTAAAAAATAAATCTTCCATCAGGTGCCAAGCCAGATAATAATAATAATTTAAAAAACAACAACAGGTAAGCAGGTGAGCCAACTGGTGGGATCCAGTGGCTTTGCAGCCACTTTGAGATCTGGATTTCTCTGTTTGCTTCTGGTTCTCTCTGGAAACCTGGTGGATTTCCTCTTCACCATCCCTGGCGCCCTGAGGAATCCTGCCAAAGATTTCACCTGTGCAATAAGAGATTCTAGTTTTTTTCCCCCTTCCTTTTTTATTTTAAAATTTCCAAGCTTCTCTGAATGTTTTGGCCTCGTGTTTGGGGGGGGATCCACCCTTAAAGGATCTCTTTTGAGGAGGGCTCAGGAGAAGTTGTTGAGGCTTTAGAGCAAATGGGTCTGGTGGAAATCTGGGGGGGAGTGTATCCTTTAAGGGGGGGCGACTGTTGTGCTGTAAAAGCCTTCCACTACAACTCCCATCATTCCCGCAGCTGGGCTTGGCGGCTTTTGTTGTTTAAAAGAGCAGGCTGGAATTTGGGGAGGGGGGTTTCCCCTTCTGCCATGTGGTCAGTATCCATGTTTGGGATTTGTAGTTTTGAATGGAGGAAGGAAAAAAATGGAGAGAGGGGGGGGTGCTGTATCTTTTCCTCTTTTGATCCGGAATGCGATTTAAAATATTTCCTGGACTTGTTCGTTTTTTAAATTTCAAAACGCCGAAGCTTAAAGGAAGCTCGGGCAGGAAAAATTTGGCCTTCCCTTCTTCCCTAAACCATATCTCTTTTTTGGGGGTGGGTGGGTGGGAAAATGAATTATATTCCTGTGTAGAAGGTGGATATTATACTTCTTGGGGGGTGGGGGGGAATTACCGGTTACTTTGCCAGGAACGAACTCTGCTTGCTTGGATTTGGTTCTAAGTTAAAATCCTTGGCCAAAGTCGAGAGAAAAAGAAAATAAAAAAAAAATGATTTCAATATTTCACTTCACTACGATTTAATTTTACCTGGCGTTGAAATCTGAAGAAGAAATTTGCTTCCTTGCAAGCTAAAACTGGAAAAGTAGAAGGAAAGGGGGTGGGGGAATCAGGATTTATTGCAATTAACGTCTTAGTTTAATTAGAAATATTCAGCTGCTTTTTTTCCAGCCTGCTCACACCTCCAGGGGGCTGAGATGGTTGAGAAGGCTGAGTGCTATAGTCCTCACCTGTTTGGATTTTTTTTTTGTGTGTGTGTGTGTGTATGCAGGCAAATTGTGAAAAGGCAGAAAAATAGAGCTAGTGTGCAAATGTGGGTGTGTTGTTTTACTCTAATTGGAGAAAAAAAATTAACGTTTCGTGTCTAGTTAACCCTTGGACGGAAGATCACTAGGATATCTCACGGCTGAGGCTAGAATTGAGAAACAAGGATAGATAGATAGATAGATAGATAGATAGATAGATAGATAGATAGATAGATAGATAGATAGATAGATAGATAGTTATAGATAGATAGATAGTTATAGATAGATAGATAGATGATAGATAGATAGATAGATAGTTATAGATGATAGATAGATAGATAGATAGATAGATAGATAGATAGATAGATAGATAGATAATATGTATGTGTGTATAGATAGATAGATAGAGATACACACACACACACACACACACAGACAAATATACATACATGCATACAGACAGACAGACATTCTTTTTATTTATGGATATTCCATAAAATAATTAGGAATTCAACTCAGATTGAGTCTTCTGTACATCTTTCCAGGTGCAAGCAAAATCATTCATGTTTTTGTTTCATGTCTGGGAAGGGAAACGGAATCTGGTTAATACGTGGATGGAAGACCACCAGGAAATCACACATGTGTGGCTAGAATTGAGAAAACAGAATATATATATGTGTGTGTGGGTGTGTGTGGGTGTGTAGATAGATATAGAGATATATGCACACCACACACACACACACACACACACACACACACATATATATACACACACACACACACACACACATATATATACACACACACACACACACACACATATATATACATATATATACACAGACATTCTTTTTATTTATGGATATTCCATAAAATAATTAGGAATTCAGCTCAGATTGAGTCTTCTGTACACCTTTCCAGATTCCAAGCAAAATCACTCATGTTTTTGTTTCGTGTCTGGGAAGGGAAACGGAATCTGGTTAATACGCGGATGGAAGACCACCAGGAAATCACACGGGTGTGGCTAGAATTGAGAAAACAGAAAAAAAATATCCCGGAAAACAGACCATTTTATTTATTTATGGCTGTTCCATGAAGTAATTAGGAGTTAAACTCAGCCAGTCTTCTGCACACTTTTCCAGACTGAAGCAAAATTATCCATGGTTTTTTAAAAAATATTTGTATTATTTGATTCCTTGGCTGTCAAACCAGAGGCAGGAGACGGGAAATTGCCTGCCGCAAAATTTATGTCTAAGGAGATCCTCAACCATCCAGCTACTTGGATGAGAAAGCGAAATGTTTTCAAGGGAAAGGGGAAAGGTAAGAAGGAAGGAAGGAAGGAGAAAGAAGAAAAGAAAAAAGGAAGGAAGGAAAAAGGAAGGAGGGAGGGACGGAGAAAGAAAAAGAAAGAAAAAAGGAGGGAAAGGAAGGAACAGAAAGAAAAAAGGAAGGAAAGGAAAGAAAAAGGAGGGAAGGAGAAAGAAAGAGAAAGAAAGAAATGAGGGAAAGGAAGGAACAGAAAGAAAAAAAGGAAGGAAAGGAAAGAAAAAGGAAGGAAGGAGGGAAGGAGAAAGAAAGAGAAAGAAAGAAAAAAGGAGGGAAAGGAAGGAACAGAAAGAAAAAAAGGAAGGAAAGGAAAGAAAAAGGAAGGAAGGAGGGAAGGAGAAAGAAGAAAAGAGGAACCACGCAATTTAGTTGCCCATTTAGGTAAGGTGTGGGCCTGCAGGTAGTCCTCGACTTACAACCATTCATTTAGTGACCGTCTTTCATCTTTACAACCGTTGCAGCATCCCCAAGGTCACCTGATCCCAGTTCAGATGCTTGGCAGCTGGCTCACATTTATGACGGTTGCAGTGTCCCGGATTCCCCTTCTCTTGCGACCTCCTGAGAAGCAAATTCAGTGGGGAAGAGCCTGACTCACTTAACAACCGGATGACCCAACTGAAAAATTGCAGTGATTGATAACATTTAACCATTGCAGGGAGGAAGGTCGTAAAATGGGGCAAAACTCGCTTAAGCAATGTTTCGCTCAGCAATGGAAATGTTGGGCTCCGTTGTGGGCTCCGTCACGGAAATTTGGCCCATATGTTCCTCTTGGCTTCTAGGTACCCACTAAGAAAGGATTTTTTGAAATGACTATCAGATCATCAGTATTTCTTATATAGTAATTAACACGCTCTCGTGCTAAGGAGTTAGACATTCTACTCCCCCTCCCCACCTGAAAAGAACTCTGTTCCAACTGCCAGTTGCCTTATATTATTAACATGCTCTGATGCTAAGGAGGTAGACGTTCCACTCCCCCTCCCCACCTGAAAAGAACTCTGTTCCAACTGCCAGTTGCCTTATATTATTAACATGCTCTGGTGCTAAGGAGGTAGACATTCTACTCCTCCTCCCCACCTGAAAATAACTCTGTTCCAACTGCCAGTTGCCTCACATTCTGTTACCTCAGTTCAAACTGGCAGACGTTCCACTCCTCTTCACTCAGGAGGCGGTCCGGGATTCCTCACAGTACTAAACGTCGGTACCTCGCCAAAATGTCTACGCCTTACCACCTACGGAATTGCTTCCGGACTCAAGGCGGGGTGGGGGGAGCGATAGTCCCTTATGCGTTACGTGTTCGGTGCATTGCCCGATCGCATAGTTTCGTCGCGAAGCACGGGTATCCAGCTAGTAAGAACGTAAATTTGCAAAGCAAGGGAGTTTGTAAAAAAGACAGGGATGCGGGGAAAATTAGGATCCGGGAAAGGGGTGGGTGGGAAGTGGCAGATTGGGTGGAGAGGACTTGAGCCTGGATCGGGTTGGGAGGGGGCAGAGAAATGAGATCACACCTGCTTCCTAAATACGGGAGGGTTAGATTGAAGGCTCAGCTAGGAACCAGGAAGACGGAGCAGGTATATATAAAATACGTGAGAGCAAAAACAGCTTGTGGCAACGTGGCAGATGGGCAATTAATATCGAAGCTTTGCAAAGGGGGCGGGGAAGGATCAGGGTGAGGCTTGGTGAGGAGTGGGCTGGACGAAGGGGGATGGGTGTGTGAATTGGGCTGGGTGTGTTCTCCATATCGGGTGTGTGACATCTAACATATGGGAACACTCCCACCGTTTGACAATCTGGAGCCATCCATGTTTCCTCCTCTAAGCTTCCAAACACAAACACAGATTAAAATTGAGGTTTCCACCGTAAAATGGTTTAGCAAGGGGAGGTTTTCTTGAATTGATGCCCTCCACCCCCCAAAATGAGAGAGAACCAATGCTCTTTTTTTGGTTTAAATTCCTGACCCTTTTGTGCAAAAATTTAGCCTACTTAAGGGGTGCAAGAAAGGAACAAGGTGTGTCTGATGTTGCAGCCAGCCAAAACTCTTCCAGATGTGTACACAGATGTGGCCCAAACCTTTTTGGGTTCGAGATTGCCCAGGACGGTTGATGCAGTTAAGGGAATCTAATAACGTGTTTGCAAAATGAGTCTGCAAGGATTAATTTTAATCCTTAAATAGCTCGAGTTTTAAAAAATCTCCCCACTTTTTAAAAAAGCAAAACATGGACATCGCACGAGGAAGGATTTTATTTTATTTGGTCGACGGCCAACAACTGAAAATAATAAAAAGGGGAATAAAAGATAACAAATACAATAATGGACTTCCGTGGACCTTACATCATACTTAAGTGGTTAGTAGAGGGGGGCGTGTTTAAGTGCCTCTAACACGCCTCTCGTCCTTGTCCCTGTATTTTTATTCTTTTATTCTTGATCTCATCTTTGTTTGACAAATTGTAATAAATTAATCATCAGGATTGATAAAGTACAATGATATGAACAACGGTTATCACTACAAAACACAACTTTGTACAGCTATAAAATTGGTGAGGTATGCGATACTCTGAACACCCTGATTACAATAATAACACGTTTATTTACCAAACACTAAGAAATCTAGCATAATAAAACCGCGCACGAAAATGTACGTCCTGTAAAAATTATTTTTAAAAATAACCAAATACGATGTTGATTTAAAAAAAACAACGTCTTTGCCGGTGGACATTAATTGAGGCCAAGATTTCTGTGGCTAAGGGAGACATGTGTTAAGTTTTGCCTCGTTTTACAACCTAAGTTCAAAGTTTCAAAGTTTAATGAATTTATATGCCGGCCAATCCCGAAGGACTCCGGGCGGCTTACATAAAAACAAGGAAGGAACAGAAAGAAAAAAGAAAGGAAAAGAAAGAAAAAGAAAGGAAGGAGGGAAGGAGAAAGAAAGAGAAAGAAAGAAAAAAGGGAAAGGAAGGAACAGAAAGAAAAAAGGAAGGAAAAGAAAGAAAAAAGGAAGGAAGGAGGGAAGGAGAAAGAAAGAGAAAGAAAGAAAAAAGGGGAAAGGAAGGAACAGAAAGAAAAAAGGAAGGAAAAGAAAGAAAAAGGAAGGAATGAGGGAAGGAGAAAGAAAGAAAGAAATAAAAAAGGGAAAGGAAGGAACAGAAAGAAAAAAGGAAGGAAAAGAAAGAAAAAGAAAGGAAGGAGGGAAGGAGAAAGAAAGAGAAAGAAAGAAAAAAGGGAAAGGAAGGAACAGAAAGAAAAAAGGAAGGAAAAGAAAGAAAAAGAAAGAAAGGAGGGAAGGAGAAAGAAAGAGAAAGAAAGAAAAAAGGGAAAGGAAGGAACAGAAAGAAAAAAGGAAGGAAAAGAAAGAAAAAGGAAAGGAAGGAGGGAAGGAGAAAGAAAGAGAAAGAAAGAAAAAAGGGAAAGGAAGGAACAGAAAGAAAAAAGGAAGGAAAAGAAAGAAAAAGGAAGGAAGGAGAAAGAAAGAGAAAGAAAGAAAAAAGGGAAAGGAAGGAACAGAAAGAAAAAAGGAAGGAAAAGAAAGAAAAAGGAAGGAAGGAGGGAAGGAGAAAGAAAGAGAAAGAAAGAAAAAAGGGGAAAGGAAGGAACAGAAAGAAAAAAGGAAGGAAAAGAAAAAAGGAAGGAAGGAGGGAAGGAGAAAGAAAGAGAAAGAAAAAAGGAGGGAAAGGATACTAAAAAAAAAAATTAAAATGGAGAGGGAAAGCAGGTTAAAAAGACACATCATGCACTCAATCGTAGTGGGATGGACCTCATTCATGGGGTCAACAGGCCGGCCGGAATCACCAGTAGACTTTCGGAAGGCCGAGAGTCTCTTGCCACAGTCATTGCAACGGCGCTGGGAAAAGAAGTGATTTATGACCATTCTTCACCCTTACGACCGTTGCAACCTTCGTGACGGTCACATGGTCAAAATCCAGACACTCGGCAGCTGACTCATATTTATGACGGTTCCAGTGTCACGTGATTCCTTTTTTTCTGCCACCTTCTGAGGAGCCGAGTCAAGGGGGAATCCAGCTTCAATTCCCAACTTTTTAACAATCCCAAGGTTTCACTCAAGAACTGTGGCCGGAAAGGTTGTAAAAATGGAGCCAAACTCACCTAAGAAATGTGTCCTCCTTAACCACACACATTTTTGGGGCTCGGTTGTGTTTTAAGTTGAGGAGGGCTACGCTTAGGTCCTTCCTTCCCCATCGTGCTGTCTCCGCGCCGTTCCAAGCCAAGCTGGAAGAAAATCTAGAACTTTGGTGAGTCTGCAAAGCTTTACAACTAGAGTAGAAATGATGTATTTTTACCCATATATTTCTTGGCTATTTCACGCGAGTTTTGCTTTGGCATTGTGGGAGGGAGGTGTTGTTAGTTGCAAAGTCGTGTCCGACTCATCGCGACTCCCTGGACCACATTCCTCCAGGCCTTCCTGTCCTCTCCCATCCTCTGGAGTCCATTGAAGCTCAGGCCAACTGCTTCGGTGACTCCATCCAGCCACCTCCTTCTCTGTCGTCCCCTTCTTCTTCCTCTTCCTCTTCCTCTTCCTCTTCCTCTCTCCTCCTCCTCCTCCTCCTCCTCCTCCTCCTCCTCCTCCTCCTCCTCCTCCTCCTCCTCCTCCTCCTCCTCCTCCTCCTCCTCCTCTTCTTCTTCTTCCTTCTTCTTCTTCTTCTTCTTCTTTCCTCCATCGTTCCCAGCCTGAGGCTCTTCTCCAGGGAGTCCTTCTTCCTTCTCCTTAGGTGGCCAAAGTCTTTGAGTTTCCTCTTCAGGATCTGACCTTCTAAAGAGCAGCCAGGGTGGATCTCCTCTAGGACTGACCGGTTGGATGGCCTTGCAGTCCGAGGGACTCACAGGAGATAGATTGATAGATAGATAGATAGATAGATAGATAGATAGATAGATAGATAGATAGATAGATAGATAGAGATGATAGATAGAGATGATAGATAGATAGATAGATAGATAGATAGATAGATGATAGATAGATAGATAGATAGATAGATGATAGATAGATAGATAGATAGAGATGATAGATAGAGATGATAGATAGATAGATAGATAGATAGATAGATAGATAGATAGATAGATGATAGATAGATAGATAGATAGATAGATGATAGATAGATAGATAGATTGATTGATAGATAGATGATAGATAGATACATACATAGATAGATAGATATAGATGATAGATAGATAGATAGATAGATAGATAGATAGATGATAGATAGATAGATAGATGATAGATAGATGATAGATAGATGATAGATAGATAGATAGATAGATAGATAGATAGATAGATAGATGATAGATAGATAGATAGATAGATAGATAGATAGATAGATAGATAGATAGATAGATAGATAGATAGATAGATGGTAGGTAGGTAGGTAGGTAGGCAGGCAGGCAGGCAGGAAGATAGACAGATAGATAGATAGAAGTCCCCTTCTTCTTCTTCTTCTGCCCTCCATCGTTCCCAGCATGGGGCTCTTCTCCAGGGAGTCCTTCTTCCTTCTCATCAGGTGGCCAAAGTCTTTGAGTTTCCTCTCAGGATCTGGCCTTCTAAAGAGCAGCCAGGATGGATCTCCTCTAGGACTGACCGGTTGGATGGCCTTGCAGACCAAGGGACTCAATGCAGGAGTCTTCTCCAGCACCAGAGTTCAAAGGCCTCCATTCTTTGGCGCTCGGCCTTCCTTATGGCCCAACCTTCACAGCCCTCCATGGCAACTGGGAAAACCACCCCCTTGACTAGATGCCCTTTTGATTGGCAGGGCGACGTCTCTGCTTTTTTTAGGATGCTGTCTAGATTTGCCATCGCTTTCCTCCCCAGGAGCAAGCCTCTTTTAATTCCTTGGCTGCCGTCCCCATCTGCGGTGATCTCGGAGCCCAGGAAAATAAAATCGGTCCCTCCCTCCATGTCTTCCCCATCTGTTTGCCAGGGATTGAGAGGTCCGGATGCCATGATCTTAGTCCACCTCCCAGGGAGGGAGGCACACTCACCAAAACAATACACTTTCTGTTTGCGGTGGTGGGGACTTCCTTTTGGCACCAGCTACCTCTCGAACGGAGGCTAACAAGGTTGGCATGCGTACATTTTTTGTGTTTAAAAAATAAATAAACTGTTTTCTCTTTGTTCACCTTTACCTCTTGGCATTCCTGTGGTTTTTTTTCAGAGTTTGCCTCCGCGAAGGTAGATATTTTTTCTCCGCCCTCAGTTTCGGTTCAACCTCATGTGTGGGAGGATTCAGGAAAGTGCCGATTAAACCATGGGGGGTCATTGGGATGCTTGACATATGTGTAAAAATAATAATAATAATAATAAAGGAGAATGTCTGTAGCTGAAGCCTGAATTGTTGGTGCTCTCTGAGGTTGGCTGTTTTGTTCCAGACGTTTCGTGACCCAACTAGGTAACATAATCAGTGCTAGAAGGGAGAAGGAGGAAGGGGAGAATGGTGGGGTCCTTGGTGCTCTCTGAGCTTGGTGGTTTTCTTACAGATGTTTCTTGACCCAACTAGGTAACATCATCAGTGCTAGAAGGGAGAAGGAGGAATGGGGTTTGCAAGGAGGAGGAGGAGGAGGACTGGGGGGTCCTTGGTGCTCCCTCATCTTGGTTTCTTTCTTGCGGATGTCTCATGACCCAATTAGGTAACATCATCAGTGCTAGAAGGGAGTGGGGCTTGTGAAGAGGAGGAGGACTGTGGGGGTCTATGTTACTCTGTGAATTTGGTGGTTTTCTTACAGACATTTCATAACCCAACTAGGTAACATCATCAGTGCTAGAAGGGAGTAGGATTTGCAGACTAGAGGAGGAGGAGGAGGAGGAGGAGGAGGAGGAGGAGGAGGAGGAGGAGGAGGAGGAGGAGGAGGAGGAGGAGAGAATTGTGGGGTCCTTGAGGCTCTCTGAGCTTGGTGGTTTTCTTACAGACATTTCGTGACCCAACTAGGTAACATCATCAGTGCTAGAAGGGAATAGGGATTGTGGAGAGGAGGAGGGTGGGAGAAGGAGGAGGAGGAGGAGGAAGAGGAGAAGGAGGAAGAGAACTGTGAGGTCCTTGGTGCTCTCTGAGCTTGGTGGTTTTCTTGCAGACATTTCGTGACCCAACTAGGTAACATCATCAGTGCTAGAAGGAGGTAATGTTTGCAAGGAGGAGGAAGATTGTGAGTTCATTGAGCTATCCAAGCTTGGTAGTTTTCTTCCAGACGTTTCATGACCCAACTAGAGAACACTATCAGTGCTAGAAGGGAATGGGGAGAGGAGGAGGAGGAGGAGGAGGAGGAGGAGGAGGAGGAGGAGGAGGAGGAGGAGGAGGAGGAGGGGGAGGAAGAGAAGGAGAAGGAGGGGGGAACTGTTGGCAGGAGGAGGATCTTGGCTGTTCTCTTACAGACATTTCATGACCCAGCTTGGTAACATCACCAGTGCTAGAAGAGAGTGGGGTTTGATCTCTGTTTCTAGACAAGTGAATTGGATAGAAGAGAATATTTGTGCCTCAGGGTTGAAATGGGTGCTTGCTTGTTTTCTTGCAGACATCTCGTGACCCAACTAGAGAACATCATCAGTGCTAGAAGGGAATGGGGATTGTGGATAGGAGGA
This sequence comes from Thamnophis sirtalis, assembly GCF_051295495.1. Classification (NCBI taxonomy): domain Eukaryota; kingdom Metazoa; phylum Chordata; class Lepidosauria; order Squamata; family Natricidae; genus Thamnophis; species Thamnophis sirtalis. Next base: position 43,147,734 of record NW_028261382.1, on the reverse strand, counting down.
GGAGGACTGCGGGATCTTTGCTGCTCTCTGAGCTTGGTGGTTTTCTTGCAGACATTTCATGACCCAACTAGGGAACATCATCAGTGCTAGAAGGGGAGGGGGGATTTGCTGCAAATGCTCCTCCGAGCACTGATGATGTTCCCTAGTTGGGTCATGAAACGTCTTCTTCAACAACAACAACAAAAACTGAGCTCAGAGAGCAGCAAAGACCCCTCAAGTTAGGTTCCAATTCAGTGCCTAGAATTTTAAATATTCTGTCGAAGGTGGAACTTTTCTCGCTGGCGTTAATGGATAGACGATTAGGGGAAAAAAAGATATGAATTATGAAGATGATTTGATGCACAAACGGAGAACAAGATTCTGAAATATTCATCGGGTTGCAGAAGAATTGCAAACTTGGCAAAAAAAAAATGGAACTTGCTCGATTAGCGGAAAAAGCAATAACTACATTTATCAGGGACGCAAAGTCCTTTATGGAGGTTTTCGTTTTGCTGAAAATGAGGGGGCAAAATGTGATTTTATGGGTCGGGTGATCGGAAAGGATAGAATATGGAAGAAAGGGAGGCATGATGTCGTTTTAGGGCTGTGTTCCTCAAATTTGGCAAATTTTAAAGTATGTGGATTTCAACTCCCAGAATTCCCTAGCCAGGAGGATTCTGGGAGTTGAAGTCCACCTTTCTTCCGGTTGTCATGCCTTAGAGCAGTGTTTCTCAACCGTGGCAACTTGAAGATGTCCGGACTTCAACTCCCAGAATTCCCTAGCCAGGAGGATTCTGGGAGTTGAAGTCCACCTTTCTTCCGGCTGTCATGCTTTAGAGCAGTGTTTCTCAACCGTGGCAACTTGAAGATGTCCGGACTTCAACTCCCAGAATTCCTTAGCCAGGAGGATTCTGGGAGTTGAAGTCAGCCAGCTGGCTGGGGAATTCTGGGAGTTGGAAGTCCAGACATCTTCCAAGTTGCCAAGGTTGAGAAACACTGCCTTAGAGAGAAAAGTTAGAATATAAACATATTTCTAACCGCTGTTCAAGAAAATTGGAGGCCTCTTCTTGATATCTTTATCAAACAGGCTCATTATAAAACTGTAATCTTTTACACCTTTGGTTGTTGAGTCCTGCCCCGGTTTCTTGTTGGTTCAAGGTGTAAATTAATGATTGGCGAAGTAGTTACCTTACCTCTGGCCTGGAGACCTCACTAAATGGCCAATAAATTTTTCTGCGGTCAGAAAGCTGTTTTCCTCGGCTCCGACTTCCCACCTGTTGCATTGCAAAGGCTGTTCCTCATTTTATGTCAGCCGGGATTCCTGCCCATTCTGACATTAATATTTTTTTAAAAGATGCTTTCAGGATATATATATATGTTAGAGTGTGCACAGTGAGACAACTCGGGAGCAAAATACAGAACACAGAAGATTGTCTTACAAACAGTAGTTTATATACAAGACATCTATATACAAGGCATAAGTAAAGTTAAAGGTTCCCCTTGCACGTATCTGCTAGTCGCTCCCGACTCTAGGGGGCAGTGCTCATCTCCGTTTGAAAGCGGAAGAGCCAGCGCTGTCTGAAGATGTCTCCGTGATCATGTGGCCGGCATGACTCAATGCCAAAGGCGCATGGAACGCCGTTCCCTTCCCACCAAAGGTGGTTCCTATTTTTCTACTTGCACTTTTTACGTGCTTTCAAACTGCTAAGTTGGCAGAAGCTGGGACAGGTAACAGGAGCTCAGTCCGTTACACGGTGCTAGGGATTCAAACTGCTGAACTGCCGACCTTTTTCTGATCGACAAACTCGGCGTCTTAGCCACTGAGCCACCTATAATACAAGGCATACAGGAGATAGATAGATAGATAGATAGATAGATAGATAGATAGATAGATAGATAGATAGATAGATAGATAGATAATGATGATAGATAGATAGATAGATAGATAGATAGATAGATAGATAGATAGATAGATAGATAGATAGATAGATAGATAGATAGATAGATAGATAGATAGATAGATAGGATAGATAGATGATAGATAGATAGAGATAGAGAGATAGAGATAGAGAGATAGAGATAGATAGAGATAGATAGATAGATAGAGATAGATAGATAGATAGATATATAGATAGATAGATAGATGATAGATATAGAGATAGATAGATAGATGATAGATATAGATAGATAGAGATAGATAGAGATAGATAGATATAGATAGATAGATAGATAGATAGATAGATAGATGATAGATAGATAGATAGATACATACATACATACATACATACATACATACACACATACACACATACACACATACACACATACACACACAGCAAGCAATCTCCAACTCCACATGGAGAAGTACTATGAAGATAATACCCATGGAGAGCGATACAAGGGGAGAGAGAGAGAGGTGCCCTCACATGGCCTCCCTTATATATATACAGCTTCTTAAAGTGGCAGTAACCGTGCTGAATCCTTCTCTTTTCATCATCTCGGTTTACAGCCTCCCAGCAGCTGGTCAGCTATTAAATCATTGTTAAAAATTGGTCAGGTGCAAAATAAAAACGCAGCTTCTCTTTTTTTGCTTGGATTCCCCCCCCCCAAAAAAAAACCACCTTGACATAAATCCGCCTTTCAGCGTTGAAGGATCTGGTTTTTTGTTTTTTTTTAAATGTTTTCCCTCGTTTGGGTCACTTCTCCTATCTCGCGACCTTCCTTCTCTTGTCGGCTACAATGCCAGCACTGTTTATTGATCAGATTCAGGAAGGCGCACAAAGAGGGAACCAAGTCAAACTGGTTTGCTCATGTCCTACACTGAAAATGTCGCTTTGTACAAGGAAGTGTTTGGATCAACCCACGTGAAACGATGGAATGTATTTTGCTCAAGAGATCGGGAGAGGTGGCTGGGCTTGGAATGTACTATGGAGTGGATTAAGTTTTGATTACTTCATTTGTTGGTTTGGACTTAGGAATCCGCCGAGAAGTATGAGGTCAGTCACTGGTTTTGCTAGACGGGCAGGTAATATAAATTGGAGGAATATGGAGAAGGAAAGAAGCGAGGAAGAAAGGGAGGAAAGAAAAGGAAAGGAAGGAAAGGAAAAAGGAAAGGAAACAGAAAATATGGAGAAGGAAGGAACGAAAAGAAGGAAAGGAAAATATGGAGAGGGAAGGAAGGAAAAGAAGGAAAGGAAAATATGGAGAGGGAAGGAAGGAAAAGAAAGAAAGAAAGAAGGAAGGAAAAGAAGGAAAGGAAAATATGGAGAAGGAAGGAAGGAAAAGAAAGAAAGAAGGAAAGGAAAGGAAAGAAAGGAAAATATGGAGAGGGAAGGAAGGAAAAGAAAGAAGGAAAGCAAACAGAAAATATGGAGAAGGGAAGAAGGAAAAGCAAGAAAGAAGGAAAGGAAGGAAAGGAAAATATGGAGAGGGAAGGAAGGAAAAGAAAGAAAGAAAGCAAACAGAAAATATGGAGAAGGGAAGAAGGAAAAGAAAGAAAGAAGGAAAGCAACGAAAGGAAAATATGGAGAGGGAAGGAAGGAAAAGAAAGAAAGGAGAAAAGGAAGGAAAGGAAAATATGGAGAAGGGAGGAAGGAAAAGAAAGAAGGAAAGCAAGGAAAGGAAAATATGGAGAGGGAAGGAAGGAAAAGAAAAGGAAGGAAAAGAAAGAGAAGGAAAGGAAAAACAAGGGGAGGATGGACAGGGTCCGTGAGGGATCTACTCCAGCAAGCACGGGATCCCTCCGAGGTTGAGCACTGTCAGGGTTCGAAACAGCATCCTAAAGTAAATCAGAGTCCAAGGCAAAGTATTGCTCAAAGTTCCAATGTATTAAGAGAGACACGTTGGCACATCTGGGAAAACCCAAATCTGAAAGCTTCCCGGTTTTCCCCCACCCAGTTGAAAGTTCAAGATCTTGCCCCCCCCCCCACCCACAAGTCCATCCCATGGTCCAATCTCCCACTGCCACACTGGCAGCTTCCTCCCATCCAGTTTCGATCAGGTGCAGAGACAAAGGATGACCTTGGCTTTCTAGAAAGAATGTTGTTATGGCTACATGTCATCTAACTCCTTACAATCCCATTTTCCCACCATAGAAAAAGGCATAGTAGAACAATAGAAAGTGTGGCAAGCCGAAGACCCAAAAGAAAAGACGGCGGCAGGCCTGACGGGGGTCTCTTTGCAACCCTCCCCTCCAAAAGAGACCTCTTGACCTTCCTCTCTTCTTCCCCCCCCCCCCCCGGCCAAACAGGAGGAGACCAATGGCTTCAGAGTTGAAAAGTTGACCCATCTCAACGGCCCGAAGCTGGAGCAGAACAAAGCAGGATGTGGGGAGGAAAATTGTGGCTTGTACGCCTCGTCGGAGAACATGGAGTTGTGCGTTCACGCCGAAGATGGCGCAGACAAGGAAGGTCTGGGGCTGAGGATGATGGGTGAGGAGTCCAAGAAAGTCAGCCTCAACGGAGGAGACACCGCAGAAGTGCTAGAAGCCGATTCGAGACCCAGTTCAGGTATGTCCCCTTCAAACCATCCAGATCCTAATATTTTCCTCTTCCTTCTCGGATGTCCGTCTTTGTTTGCCTTTCGTAACCAGGGTTTGTGTAAACCACAGTTTGTTGAAACGCTCCAAAGTCTCTCTGGCAGGCGAACGGAACAATCATGGCGGTTTGTTGGTCTCTGGCCCAGCCCCAATTTATCAGAGTGGTTTGTCGTGAAAGCCACCTATACCTTCACGAGATAAAATCCTAGTTTGGGGCTGAATCTGCATGTTGGTTAGTTGGTTCGAGGTTAGGGTTAGATTAGGGTCAGTGTTAGCTCGCCCTACCCCAGCCGATATATTTAATCGGTATGGGCACATTGAGGCTGATGGGTGTTGTAAACCGGCAATTCCAATTCAGTCTCGGGGAAGAATTGGGCACGAAAGTCATCACCTTCCCCTGTTTTCTGCAAGGTATTTGGCATTTGGGGTAGACTGCTCCTACCCATTGAGGTTCCATCCTGATCGAAACATAGAAAACGAATGGCAGAAAAAAGACCTTGACTGTCCCAACAAGCCTGTCCATGATTGGTCGATCTGATCTCCCGTTAAACTCGTGTTTTAAAAGTATTTTTAGTTAGTGCAGGTAGTCCTCAACTTACAACGGTTCACTTAGTGACCATTTCAAGGTGCAACAGCACCGAAAAAAGGGATTTATAGCCAGGTTTTCACACTTACGACCACTGTAGCACCCCCCCTACAGGTCACGTGATCCAAATTCGGATGCTTGGCAACAGATTCATAGTTACGACGGGTGCAGTGTCCCCGGGGTCACGCGATCCTCTTTTGCGACCGTGGGGGAAGCCCAATTCACTTAACAACCATGAGACCGATTGACACAACTTGCATCGATCCCCTTAACAACCGCGAGGAGAAACGAGGGGCAAAACTCCCCGAGTGAATGTTCTGCTTAGCGAAATTTGGGGGTGCGCCCTTTGTGGTCGTAAGTTGAGGACTACCCGGATCTTGCAGCCCGTCTTGTCGTAACCAGGGGGTCTCTGCGCATTTCAGGGTTTTACGAAACCAGCGAGATGGGGTCCCTCTCGGATTCCTGCGCCTCGGTGCACAGCGACGGAGCGGGGGCCTCGCGGTGTAGCATCGGTTCCCTTTCTCACCTGCCCGGACTGCGCGAGAACGGCTTCATCCGGCCGCGATCCACAGACGAGGCTACCGTCCGGTTCCTTGACCTCCAGCTTCAGCGCCTGACCTTCGCCAGCGTAGCCGGGACCGAGAACCGACGTCCGGTGTCCACTGGTAAGGCCCCATCTTCCTGGTTGGGATGGAGACGAGGGGATATCCTTAATAGGAACATAAAACGCGAGAGACTCTATTGTCGAAGGGCGAGGGCGCCGCTGAGCCAGGGAGGTCTGGGTTTGAGTCTCGCCATGGCCATGGAAGCCCCCCCCGGAGCAGATTTTGAAACTCTCCCTTTTAATTCAGCCTACCTTAAAGGGTTGTTAAAAGGAAAAAAAAGATTCTAGAAGGATGTTTTAATGTTTGGCAGCCTTTAGTCTTTGGAATAAGGTAATTATTATCAATCGAATAAGTAAATTGATCCTGCCCTGCGTTTATCATTCTCAGCCTCTCCTTGATGTGAACTGAAGAATAGAATACAGAATATAGAATATAAATAGGAAAATAGAATAGAATCTAGGAAATAAAATAGAGTAGAGTAGAGCAAATAGAATATAGAATGTAAATAGGAAATATGAAAGTAGAATAGAATCTAGGAAATAAATAGGAGAATAGAATAGGAGAGTAGAATAGAATATGGAATATGGAATATGGAATATAGAATAATATAGAATATAGAATATAGAATAATATAGAATATAGAATAATATAGAATATAGAATATAGAATAATATAGAATAATATAGAATGTAGAATATAAATAGGAAATATGAAAATAGAATAGAATCTAGGAAATAAATAGGAGAATAGAATAGAATAGGAGAGGAGAGCAGAGCAGAATAGAATATAGAATATGGAATGTAAATAGGAAATAAGAAAATAGAATAGAATATCGGAAATAAATAGGAGAATAGAATAGTAGAGGAGAGTAGAATAGAATAGAATATAGAATATAGAATGTAAATAGGAAATAAGAAAATAGATTAGAATCTAGGAAATAAATAGGAGAATAGAATAGGAGAGTAGAATAGAATATGGAATATGGAATATAGAATAATATAGAATATAGAATAATATAGAATATAGAATAATATAGAATATAGAATAATATAGAATATAGAATATAAATAGGAAATATGAAAATAGAATAGAATCTAGGAAATAAATAGGAGAATAGAATAGGAGAGGAGAGCAGAATAGAATATAGAATGTAAATAGGAAATAAGAAAATAGATTAGAATCTAGGAAATAAATAGGAGAATAGAATAGTAGTGGAGAGGAGAGCAGAATAGAATAGAATATAGAATGTAAATAGGAAATAAGATAATAGAATAGCATATCGGAAATAAATAGGAGAACAGAGTAGAATAGAATAGAATACTGGATGAGGACTAGAAACTTTGTCGGTTCACATCGAGGCGAGGAATGGTATAAAATGCAGGGCTGGATCGATCTATGTATTCAATCTTTGGAATACTTCATCGCAATGGGATAGGGAGCACATCCTCCTGGAGGTATTTTTAGGGTGTCTTCTCAATCTTCTAGAAAGTCCGATGGGACTCTACCACCCACCCATCCCGCCCCCCCCCGAATGAGTCACCCTGGCAGGCTACCTCTCAGCTGTCGATCCAGGGAAACGATCCAAGTTAGGCAGGCACCAGAGTTTAATTGTGTTTTTGCTTCTCCGTGCCATGCAGTCAGCTCTTCCCTTGTTCCAACCTGTTTGTTTACGTGAAGATGTCTCCGTTTTATCGTCCCCTCCGGGCGAAGGTACAAAGTACCCCACCTAATTATGGCTTAAAAGCAAAATCCTCGGCACGTCATTCGGACTGAATTTGTTAACTGGGGAAAGGTAGCTTTTAAGATTTTGGCACCGTTCTAGGCTGTGTCAACAGAGGATAGAATCAAGATCAGGCGAAGTGTTGATACCACTTCATAGCAATAGCCCTTAGACTTATATCCCGCTTCACAGGGCTTTTAACAGCCCCCTCCCTCTTTAAAGCAGTTTACAGAGTCAGCCTCTTGCCCCCCAACAATCTGGGTCCTCATTTTACCCCCCCTTGGAAGGATGGGGTCAAATTTGAGCTGGTGGGATTTGAACTGCCGAACTCCAGCTAGCAGTCTGCTGAAGTAGCCTGCAGTGCTGCACTCTAACTCCAAGGCCACGCTTGGGTTACAGCATTCAGTTTTGGTCGCCACCATGTAGAAAAGATGTGGAGACTCTAGAAAGAGAGCAGAGAAGAGCAACAAAGAGGATTAGGGGACTGGAGACTAAAATATATGGGGAATGGTTGCAGGAACTGGGTAGGTCTAGTTGAATGAAAAGAAGGACCAGGGGAGACATGATAGCAGTGTCCCGATATCTCAGGGGTTGCCCCAAAGAAGAGGGAGTCAAGCTATCCTCCAAAGCATCTGAGTGTAGAACAAGAAGCAATGGGTGGAAATTAATCAAGGAGAGAAGCAACTTAGAACTGAGGAGAAATTTCCTGATAGTGAGAACAATTAATCAGTGGAACACAAGTCCCTTCCAACTCTGCTATTGTATTCTATTTGTGCTTTTGCAATAATCACCCCAGGACGCTGTGACTCGCAGTTGCCAAGCGTCTCAATTTTGATCCCGGGGATGTTGCGATGGACACAAGTGTGAAACATAGTCATAAGTCACGTTTTTCAGTGCCGTTGTAACTTCGAACCATCACTAAACAAAACTGTTGTGTGTCAAGGACACACTATAGAAAGAATGTTCTAAGTGGGTATGTAGATGTCCTATCCCTAAGTGTGTTTTGGAGCTACTGATTCCCCATTTCTGTTTCATTAAAACCATCATCATCTTCTTTTAACAACCCCATAATCCCTTGCGGGGTGGAGTCTGGGCACTTGAATGGAGCTAGCAGAGTGTTTGAATGGCCGGATGCCTTTCGTGTCTCCAATGCGGAGTTTTGTCCAGCAGATACAGTATATTCTTATTGTATCCAGAGAGAGAAATATCTGCCTCTACCTAGGATCGAACTGGCAGCCTCGTGATTGTGAGGCGAGAGCTCCACCTCTAGGAGACCGCACCACTCCTTTCATTAAAAGCATCTTCGGAAACAAATCCGAAGGGATAAAGAATCGGATAGACACCTGGACGAAGTATTAGATACTCGGCCAAATTCTCAGGCAGAATGGTAGATTCCTGTACCTCATGAGTTCTTTTTCATTGTGTCTCTTGGGATAGGTGACCTCGAGTTCCTGTTGGGCCTTGGCTCCCTGCCCCTCCCGAGACCCCCGAATTTCCAGCTTCTACGGTACAAGTCCGATCTGGTCTCCCGAAAAACCAACGAAGTGTACCACTACCCCAGTCCTCTCCATGCGGTAGCGTTACAGAGCCCTCTCTTCACCAACAGCCTCTCTCAAAGCTCATCCCAGGAAGATCTCGACGAGACGCCTCCCAAGGTTCCCAGATCCGACTCTCCCAAGAGAGACCTTCTCTGCTCCGGGGAACTCCCTAAGATCCGCTTGGATCAATACATGGCGAAATTGGTGCTACGGTACAGGTGCCGCACGGCGGCGAGTCGGACCGAATCGGGATACCTCGCGGGGAATCAGAAAAGTTTATCCATGACGTCCATCTGCAGTTCGGGGCCTGTGGCTGGTCAAATCCTGGGTCCGATTCCAGGATGGAAGATCCGACGGCGGATCTCCACTTGTTCTCACTTGCGTTCTCCTGAAGGTTCAGAGGGAGCACGAGATTCCCGGGTCCTGGATGGGTTGTGGGACTTCCCGCCATTTCCAGAGATCAACTCATTTCAATCGAGTACCACCAACCTGGTTAAACCTAGCGAGTCATCTGTTATGTCCCTCCCGACACCGCAGGATCCTTCTGTCAAACTCGTCCTGAACAAGCCATCTGCCACGCCGGATAGAAAAATTTGGGCAGCAGTGCCCCACCAACTGATAATCAAGACGGAGTCCTCTTTGAGGAAGGAGACATCGTTGCCGCGGGCCGTGACTGGCGTCGACAAGCTCTACAAAGGCAAACACGCTTCGCGGGAGTTGGTAAAAACTTCCGAGCGAGGCGAGAAGGCAGCCGAGAGAAGCTGGTTGAGTCCCCGCGAACTGCTCCGCAGATTGAGTCTCCGGCGCAAACCATCATCCCGCGTGGTGGGCAGGGCCCGAGCCAGTTCAGAAATGAACGTCCACGCGGCCGCGGGGCTGGTGTGTCCCAGCCAACTTCAACCCAACCGAGGGAAGGCCGTCAAGCCGAAATGGACATCGGTGTTGGAAATTTCCAGCAAGTCCTCCGTTCGCCATCGGGCGAAAGCAGGGACGTTCCTACCACCGGTCGTTTTGAACCGCAACCTTGCCTTTTCCTCCGACGCACCGGCAACCTTCGGCTTCCCGGAAGACGGTCATTTTGACCTGCCGCCTGGGCAACGGGGCGGACATCCCGGCCACGGCTCCAGGTTGAGCAAGGTGGAAGCGACCAGCGCCGTCAGCCTGAACGGGGACTGGATGTTCCACCAGCTCGGAGACCCATGGCTGCACGGTTCTGCCACGTTGGATTCATCCAATCTGCCTCCTCACAACTTTAAGCTTCGACGCAGCCGTTCCTTCAAAGAGCTGAAGAAGATGGTGTCTCGCTCCTTCAAGAGTTCCCGAACTGCCAAATACTAGAAAAAGAGAGAGAGAGAGAGGGAGAAAAAAACGAGACATTTGTTTGGGACGTGCGTGAAAGATAAATTCATGTCTGAATGCGTTGGGCCAGGGGGCGGGGGGGGGGCAAGCTTGTTTTTTGGTGCGTTCATGTTGCAAAATTTCCCTCTCTTAGTTTGACGATGGCACGGCCTCCTGCACGATGGCGTTCTTTCCCGATGGCAGTGTCCTGAATTTCTGCCGAGGATGTCCCGAATTCAAACGTTAACCTCTTGAGACGTGGGACGCTGACGGTCCCGCACGCAAACCAAAGCTGAACTTGAACTCGAGACCTCCCGTGAAACCACACACACCCCTCTCCCCCCCAGAGATGTTTCCTATCAGCTCACTTTGAACTGGCTTTCTTAACGTTGGAGCGAGGAGCACAGAAGGGATAGAAAAAAAAGTCACCTTGGTTGGACAATGTGTAGTTCTCTAATGTTTGCCACGGATGTTTGTTTTATTGCCAAGTGTTGTTTTGGGGTTCTTCGTACACAATAAAACCAAAAAGATGTTGGGTTTTCCAAGAACCATGGGAAGGTTGGAGGGCCTGTCGGTTTTGTCATCGCTTTTCCTCCCAGGCTTCCTTAGAAAGCATGAACCAGCGTCTGGGTCCCTGCAAAACCTCTTTTATTTACACGCCTGTGAATTCCTTTCATTCGCAGTCCGCAAGGCTTTAGCAAAGAGCCTTTCCGAGGAATCTTTATCCACACGCACCTTATCTCGCTTGGAGAGCTGCCAGATAACTAGTTTCCAAACACGCAGGGCAAGGGGAAAAACTTGGCACAGAGTCTCTTATAGTCACAAACAGAACTTTCCACCCTTGAAACGACCGAAGGAACGAATTGTTTCCTGCAGAAGCCCCCTCCCCATTCACAACACCTCCCAATCATCTGGATTTGAAGCTAGTTCTCAGTGAGGACAATTTTCCGTTGCACACATCTTTTGACTTACACTGACAATCGAACCCCCCCCCCAAATTTCTGTTGCTAATCAAGGCAGCTGTTAAGTGATTTTTTTTGCCCCGTTTTACGACCTTTCTGCAATTGTTTACTTAAGTCACACGGTTGTTAAGTGAATCTGGCTTCCCCGTTGACATCACTGGTCGGAAGGTCGCAAAAGGGGATCACGTAACTCCGGGACGTTGCAGCTGTTGTAAATATGAATCCGTTTGCCAAATGTTCGAATTTCGTTCCCGGGGATCAAAATGGATAGTTGTGGAAAAAACGGCCGTAAGTCACTTCCCCCCCCCCCAGTGCCGTAGTTAACTCGGAACGGTCACTAAACGGAACTGTTATAAGTTGAGGACTACCTGTCATGATCTCCTTAACAGCCGCCTCGCTTAGCAACAGAAACTTTGGACTCGCTTATAAATCGAGGGCTATTTGTGTTTTCCCAATTCAGCTTCGGATCACAAAAATGGAGCCACTTATCCATGTTCGTATCTCTCACCCATGGTGGTTAATTTGTCGCAACATTAAAAAAAAAAAAGAAGCTGGTTTATAGCTAATCCCAGGCTTAACGGGGGTTAAACAGCCCAGCCTGAAATTATTCGACTCAGGGCTGTCTCTTTGAGGCTTTGGCAAATTTTCACTAAGATCAATTCAGATAGATTTTAATCTATCCTATTGATCGTTAGCTAATTCACCCAGCCTTTAGGGCGACAGTTTTTGGGTGTCCACACAGCGTCAACCGGAGAGACGGTTCTGCGTCTTCGGTGTGAATCTTATCCTTGACTTATGTCTCCCATCCAGAAAAGAACACTCTTTGCCCAATTTCATGAATCACAACTTTATTTATGTACTTAAAAGCAATGCGCCACGCCCCAGCCTTAAAATCGGGTGCCACGAAGGTGAATTTTCCTCCTGTCCTCCCCCCCTCCAAGCTATGCAATTTTGCATAACTGATACCTCTTGATTTTACTTCCCCCCACAAACACACACACTTTTTTCCCCCCCGAGAGTATAAAAAAGGGCCCTTTACCAATTGCTGTTTACATCTTGGTTTGATTCCTTGGCACCGCGTTGCTAATAACTGTAATTATCAGAGCTGGGAGACACAAAGGCGCACGCCAGCGTGTCAAAACTTGCTGGGTGACGATGGTGCAGGGTTTCTCCTTAAATCTGCTTCCCCCCCCCTCCTCCTTCTTCTTCCCCGGCCCAGAAATGCTGCTTCGACAACTTTGCAGCCTCTTAACCCAACCTCTTTTGAAAATAATAATTTTTTAATTGACTTGACCTCGATGAACCCCATTAGATGAAACGCGATGCGAATTCCTTTGGGGGGCGAGAGGAACGCCCAGCGCAAAACATCCGAGGGGTTTCGTATATCTGGGATCGATAAAATCTCCAAAATGGCCCTTCTTTTTTTTGTTTCGTTTTGTTTCTCTCAAGTTTCTAGCCCTCGTGGGGGCTCCTCTGTAAAGCCTCAAAGGTGCTTTTTTTTTTAGGAGGAGGAAAACAGACCTTATTTTTCTTTTTTGAAGGTGTTTCGCTTCTCATCCAAGAAGCTTCTTCAGCTCTGAGTGGATGGTGGGGACTGGATGTCAGAACTGAGGAAGCTTCTTGGATGAGAAGCAAAATGTCTTCAAAAGAGAAAAAAAAACCCAGAAAATCCAATTGTCTCTTATTTGGGACAACCATGAATCTCTACAGGCCACAATTGAGCCTCAAAGATCCGTTGATAAGCGAGGCGCTTGTTAAAAATAAAATAGAGATAATCCTCGGCTTACGACCACAATCGACGTCCATAATTTATTTGGTAACCGAGACACTTTTTTTTTTTTTTAAAGTGAGTTTTGCCCCATTTTGGGACTTTGCCAAAGTTATTGAGCGCATTGCTGGGAATGAAGGTGTTCTTAATTAAGTTAGGAACGCAGTCGTTAAGTGAATCTCGCTTCCTCGCTGACGTCGCTTGCCAGACGTTCACCAAAAGAGGATCACGTCATCCTGGGATCCCTGTCCAAGCTTCCTCACTCTACAACCGTCATAAATACCAGCCTGTTGCCAAGCATTTCCAATCTTGGTTCATTTGGGACCCCAAAGATGCTACGGAGGGCTGAACGATGCTTTCCAATGCTGTTGTCACTTCCGACCGTCACAAAGTGAACGGTTGTAAAGACGAGGACTTCCCTCTTTGTTGGAAAAGGCAGTTTTGCCACCTGGGAAAAGCTGGAGCTCTCGTCAACCGCAACCGAACCCAGCTGTGAATTTTAATAACAGCTGGAACCCAATTTATTTTGAGGGGTGTGTGATTTATTTCGAAGTCCCCTCTGGCATTGCTCAGGCAGCAAGACATCAAACGAGGCACCTGCCCCCCCAAAAAAGAAACGGCGATTTTAGCCAGCCATAATTAAGAATTAGGTGGCTGAGCTTGTCGCTCAGAAAGGTCGGTAGTTTGGCGGTTCGAATCCCCAGTGCTGCATAACAGAGTGAGCTCCCGTGACTTGTCCCAGCTTCTGCCAACCTAGCAGTTCAAAAGCATGTTAAAAAATGCAAGTAGAAAAATAGGAACCACCTTTGGTGGGAAGGGAAGAGCGTTCCGTGCGCCTTCGGCGTTGAATCATGCCGGCCACACGACCACGGAGACGTCTTCGGACAGCGCTGGCTCTTCGGCTTTGAAACGGAGATGAGCACCGCCCCCTAGAGTCAGGAACAACAAGCACATATGTACGAGGGTTAGTCCTCGGCTTCGGACCTCAATTGAGCCCAATATGGAGGTTGCAAAGCGAGACATTTCTTCGGGGAGTTTTGGCCCGTTTTTACGACCTTCCTTGCCGCGGTTGTTTAGTGAATCACTGCCGTTAAAGTTAGCAACATGGTAATGAAGTGAATCTCCATTAGGTTGGCTTCTCAGGTTGCAAAAATGGAGATTGCGTCACCGTGGGACACTGCAACCGTCGTAAGTATGAATCCGTTGCCAAGAGCCTGAATTTTTCTCACGTGACCATGGGGAGGCAGTTAATGGTTATAAATGTGAAAAATCTCTCTCTCCCCCTTCCTTCTGTCTCTCTCCTCTCTCTTTGTCTCTCTGTCTCTTTCTCCTTTGTCTCTCTCTATCTGTCTCTCTCTCCTCTCCCTCCTGTCTCTCCTCTCTGTCTCTGTCTCTTTCTCCTCTGTCTCTGTCTGTCTCTCCTCCCTTTCTCCTGTCTCTCTCCTCTCTTTGTCTCTGTCTCTTTCTCCTCTTTGTCTCTGTCTCTATCTGTCTCTCTCTCCTCTCCCTCCTGTCTCTCTCCTCTGTCTCTCTGTCTTTCTCCTCTGTCTGTCTCTTTCTCCTGTCTCTGTCTCTCTCCTCTCCCTTTCTCCTGTCTCTCTCCTCTCTTTGTCTCTGTCTCTTTCTCCTCTTTGTCTCTGTCTCTGTCTCCTCTCCCTCCTGTCTCTCTCCTCTGTCTGTCTCTCTCTCCTCTCCCTTTCTCCTGTCTCTCTCCTCTCTTTGTCTCTGTCTCTTTCTCCTCTTTGTCTCTGTCTCTGTCTCTCCTCTCCCTCCTGTCTCTCTCCTTTGTCTCTCTGTCTCTTTCTCCTCTGTCTCTTTCTCCTCTGTCTCTGTCTCTCTCCTCTCCCTTTCTCCTGTCTCTCTCCTCTTTGTCTGTCTCTTTCTCCTCTCTGTCTATCTGTCTCTCTCTCTCTCCTCTCCCTCCTGTCTCTCTCCTTTGTCTGTCTCTTTCTCCTCTGTCTCTTTCTCCTCTGTCTGTCTCTCTCTCCTCTCCCTTTCTCCTGTCTCTCTCCTCTTTGTCTGTCTCTTTCTCCTCTCTGTCTATCTGTCTCTCTCTCTCTCTCCTCTCCCTCCTGTCTCTCTCCTCTGTCTCTCCGTCTTTTTCTCCTCTCTTTCTCCTCTGTCTCTGTGTCTCTCTCTCTCCTCTCCCTTTCTCCTGTCTCTCTCCTCTCTCTGTCTTCTCTCTCTCTCTCTCTCTCTTATTTTGCTTTTCCTAAAACAAAAAGGGCTTTTATTCATCTCAATGAAGGCATTGAGTTTTTTCTTTTGAAGACGTCATCTGCAAGGAGTATAAATCCTTCCCTCCCCCACCATCCAGTCAGAGCTGAAGAAGCTTCTTGGATGAAAAGCAAAATGTCTTCAAAAGAAGAAACCAACAAATTCCAGTTGCCTGAATGATTGAAAACCTCTACAGACTTTTATTCAGACAAATCCTTCCTGTGGTTTCAACATCCAGTGTCCGTGTTGGCAAATTCTCTCGCCATGAGGACTAGCGACTTGACATTCTTAAACAGAGAGAGAGATCCTAAGACGTTTTATATTTTTGGACTTTCCACTCCCGGAGTATATTCTTACAAAAGCAACAGCGAAGGAGACCTTGACCCTGGGGTGAAAAGGAAGAAGCAAACTAAACCAACAGCCAATATATATATATGTATATATATCTTTTTATTTGCAAAGGATAAAGACAGACCTGGCAGCTGGGAAATTCAAACAGCCCCATTTCCCAGCTGCTGACAAGGGGGAAAATATTTGCTTAGAAATAAGGGAGGAGGCCAGATTGCACAGCAGGAATGAAGGATGTGAGCCTGCAATAGAGATAACCGTTTAAAAAAAAAAGATGATTATATTTGCAGAATTGTCAAAATAAGAGTTTGAAGGCCATCCTTTCTTTGCAGAAGAAAAATGCTGGGATTCGGAGGGAGGGGTAGTTGCGGTCGTGTCCGACCCACAAGCCAAGCTGGGAAGAAAATGTAGAACTGGGTCTGCAAAGCTTTACAACTAGAGTAGAAATGATGTATTTACCATATATTTCTTTGCTATTTCACGCGAGCTTTGCCTTGGCATTGTGGGAGGGAGGTGTTGTTAGTTGCAAAGTCGTGTCCAACCCATCGCAACCCCATGGACCACGTTCCTCCAGGCCTTCCTGTCCTCTCCCATCCTCTGGAGTCCATTGAAGCTCAGGCCGACTGCTTCCGTGACTCCATCCAGCCACCTCCTTCTCTGCCGTCCCCTTCTTCTTCTTTTGCCCTCCATCGTTCCCAGCATGAGGTTCTTCTCCAGGGAGTCCTTCTTCCTTCTCATCAGGTGGCCAAAGCATTTGAGTTTCCTCTTCAGGATCTGGCCTTCTAAAGAGCAGTCAGGGTGGGTCTCCTCTAGGACTGACCAGCTGGATGGCCTTGCAGTCCAAGGGACTCGTGGGAGATAGACAGACAGACAGACAGACAGACAGACAGACAGACAGACAGACAGACAGATAGATAGATAGATAGATTAGATGGATGGATGGATATGATAGATACGATATAGATGATAGATATAGATGATAATGATAGATATAGATGATAGATGATATATGATAGATAGGTAGGTAGGTAAGTTGATGGATAGGTAGGCAGTCAGTCAGACAGATAGATAGAAGTCCCCTTCTTCTTCTTTTGCCCTCCATCATTCCCAGCCTGAGGCTCTTCTCCAGGGAGTCCTTCTTCCTTCTCATCAGGTGGCCAAAGTCTTTGAGTTTCCTCTTCAGGATCTGGCCTTCTAAAGAGCAGCCAGGGTTGATCTCCTCTAGGACTGACCGGTTGGATGGCCTTGCAGTCCAAGGGACTCAATGCAGGAGTCTTCTCCAGCACCAGAGTTCAAAGGCCTCCATTCTTTGGCCCTCAGCCTTCCTTGTGGTCCAACCTTCACAGCCACCCATTGCAACTGGGGAAACCACAGTCTTGACTAGACACCCTTTTGATTGGCAGGGCGATGTCTCTGCTTTTTAGGATGCTGTCTAGATTGGCCATCGCTTTCCTCCCCAGGAGCAAGCCTCTTTTAATTCCTTGGCTGCCGTCCCCATCTGCGGTGACCTTGGAGGCCAGGAAAATAAAACCGGCCACTCCATTTCTTCCTAATCTATTTGCCAGGAATTGAGAGGGTCGGATGATGCCATGGTCTTAAGTTTTCTTTGCATTGAGTTTCAAGCCAACTTTCGCACTGTTCTTCACCCACATCAAGAGGCTCTTTAGTTCCTCTTCACTCACACACACACACACACACACACACCGGTGTCAATCCTGAGCTACAACATATCCCCCTTCCTTAATATCAGATCTGGCTATTGCATGAACATAGAACCATCCTTTTAAACAAACAATGGGGCTTTAAGAGGACAAGCCAGCTTCTATTCTATTTTTACTTTGATCGCAAGGTGGATAGACCCAGACTGCCCCCAGAATGAAGATTTACGCAAATTCTGATTTCCTTGCTTCGGCCTTTGCCCATTTCGTGGGGGGAAAAAATTAATTCCCATAAAATACATTGAAGCAATGAGGCTGGGATTGAAACCAGGAATCCCTAACCTTTCGGATCTCAGGGACCACTAAATTCCTAATTTTAAATCCCGCGGGCCACTAATATGATCTGCCTAATGAGCGGCTGGGTGGGCGTGGCCAGGTGGTCATGTGACTGGGTGGGCGTGGCCAGCTCGATGTCACTCACATGGAGGGGCACCTCACAAGTCTCTACTCTCCCCTCCTCGCCTGCCCGCCCGGGCTCCTTAGGGCCCCAACAGGAGGCAATTCCTGGAGCGAAGCAGCCCCCAGGAGAAAGAGTTGGAAAAACAGCTCAGTTCAAATTGGATCTGGCCGAGAAGGAGGCTCAGCAGAGGCACCTCACTGAGGACTAGGAGAATAGGCTTTATCAAGCAGAGGGAAGACCTGTGGGAGGGCAAGGCCAGGTACCAACACCTGGAGGCTCGGCGGGCTGAGATGGTCAGCCAGTTCCAGGCCGTGATGCAGCCCCACTGGAACGAGGCCCTCTGGCTCTTCCCCACCAGCGGTGCTTCCCTCCAGCCTTCGCCCAAAGCCCCCCACCAGGAGGCCGAAGCAGACCCCAAGTGGGAATTTCTTCCCCCCTCCGACCCCCATAAAAAGACCCCAAAGGGGGAGACTCTCTGCAGCAACACAAGCATTCATTGCACGTATCCGTCCCAGGGGCCGTAGTTTGAGGACCCGTGATTGAGTGCATTATAAAAAAATGCAAATCATTTTTCTGTAGACCACCAAAAATTTTCTCGCTGGGGGAACCACTGATTTAAAACTCCATCTCTCTTCTTCCCCTCTGGAGACAGGAACGCAAAACAGGCGATTAGCCAGGAATTCAAATCTCAGCATTCAGCTTCCCCGCTCCCAAATTCGAAGAAATCACATCCAGCCCGAGTGAACTTCTCACAAGATTTTATGAACAAATAGTGGGGAGGGAGGGAGGGAGGGAGGAAGGAAGGAAGGAAGGAAAGAAACACGTTGGAAATGGATAAAGGGGACATTTGGCTGATGATGCTTTTCCTAGCTGAGTTGGCTATTAGCGTGTTTTTTTTCCAAGGCACTACCTAACTCCAGAATCGATCGACCGATTTCGCCGCCGGCTACGGGAATGAAACTAGAAATGCACAGTTTTACAACCTCCGGGGGGGTGGTGGGGGGATTTCCACTGCAGGCTTCTTTTTGCTAGCCAAACATTCCCATGTATAACTGTTTTTCTTTCTGGAGATAAATATTGAGCTGTGACTCGGTCAGCTGCAGATAACGCTTGACGTTTACATCTGGGGAAGAGAGAAAGGAAAGAAAAAGTTTTAGAAAAGTTACAATTTCCAGGATTTGCTTGATTTGATTTGATTATATTTATATGCCGCCCTTTTCCCCAGGAGGGGACTCAGGGCGGCTCACAATTCAAATCAGGGAAGGGGGGGTACAGACAGAAAATGAAAGACGAAACATAACAATACATAATTTAAAAACACACAACAGTCATACCAATTCGAGACGGGGGCAACAGCTCACAGCTCTTTAGCCCCAGGCCTGTCGGAACAGCCAGGTTTTAAGGGCTTTGCAGAAGACCTGGAGGGTGGTGAGGGTTCGAATCTCCACGGGGAGTTCGTTCCAGAGGGTCGGAGCAGCCACAGAGAAGGCCCTCCTCCGGGTAGTCGTCAGTCGACACTGGCCGGCGGATGGAATTCGGAGGAGGCCTAATCTGTGGGATCTAATCGGTCTAGTGGAGGTGATTGGCAGCAGGCGGTCTCTCAAGTATAAAACTGCTATTGGCTTTTGGGGGGGGGGACGACGACCTTAACCAGAGCCGAGGTGGCGCAGTGGTTAAAGGCAGCACTGCAGGCTACTTCAGCTGACTGCAGTTCGGCTGTTCAAATCTCACCGGCTCAAGGTTGACTCGGCCTTCCATCCTTCCGAGGTGGGTAAAATGAGGACCCGGATTGTTGTTGGGGGCAATATGCTGACTCTGTAAACCGCTTAGAGAGGGCTGAAAGCCCTATGAAGCGGTATATAAGTCTAACTGCTATTGCTATTGCTATTAACAGCTGCAGTGATTCACTTCATGGTGGCCGGAAAGTTGGTAAAAGGGGGCCCAAAAGCTTGCTGAACAAAGCGTCTTGCTTAGCAACGTGAATTTTGGGCTCCATTGCCATCGTAAGTCGAGGACTGCCTCTGTTACTCACCTTTGGGCTGCCGGTTGCCGGCCAACAACAGATAGTGCTGTGCTTTGTCATAGTTCCCCAGGTGGTAGAATGCCACACCCGCTCGGTACAGGGCCTTGACGTTGTCGGCTTGCCTCTCTAGGACTTTGAGACTGTAGTCCTTCACCCGCTCGTAATTCACAGGAGGCATCTGAAGGAGGCAAGCTGGAGAGAGGGGCAGGTATAAAGACAGACGTGTGTGGTTTTCCAGGACACCACAACAACAACAACAAAAAAGGGGAGGGGGGAAGAAATTTGCTTAACAACGGCCACAAAAAAGTTGTAAAATTGGACCTGACTCTTGCCTTACGACCATCACAGCCTGCACCTCTGACTGGCAGGTGACGAATCCGGTCGCAAATCAAGGCCTACATACAAAAATACATACACACCAGTAGAGGCAGATGTAGGGTTTCCTGCTTGGGCAGGGGGTTGGACTAGATGACCTCCAAGGTCCCTTCCAACTCTATTCTGATTGATTGATTGATTGAAACGATACAGGGTCTCCGGCTTGAGCAGGGGGCTGGACTAGAAGACCTCCAAGGTCCCTTCCAGCTCTATTCTGATTGATTGATTGATTGAAATGATACAGGGTTTCCTGCTTGAGCAGGGAGCTGGACTAGAAGACCTCCAAGGTCCCTTCCAACTCTATTCTGATTGATTGATTGATTGAAATGATACAGGGTTTCCTGCTTGAGCAGGGGGTTGGACTAGAAGACCTCCAAGGTCCCTTCCAACTCTATTCTGATTGATTGATTGAAACGATACAGGGTCTCCTGCTTGAGCAGGGGGCTGGACTAGAAGACCTCCAAGGTCCCTTCCAACTCTATTCTGATTGATTGATTGATTGAAACGATACAGGGTCTCCTGCTTGAGCAGGGGGCTGGACTAGAAGACCTCCAAGGTCCCTTTTCAACTCTGTTTATCTGTTAAAAAGATCTATCACTCAAAAGAGCGATAAGGTAGGGATGCCCCTGGTTCAGCATTGACCTGGGGCATTGTGGGAAATCAGCCTAGCCGTTTGATTCCTGTTACAGGTGGTCCTCGACTTACGACGTTGTTCGCTTACTGACTGAAGTAACGACGGCATTGGGAAAAAAATGCATTTTTTCACACTTTGCAGCATCCCCGTGCCCGTCACATGATCAAAATTCAGACGCCGGGCAACGAACTCCCATTTACGACCGTCGTCAGCAGTCCCCTTTGGCGACCTTCTGACAACGGGGCAGCCTGATCCGCTTAACGACGGCGTGACTCACTTAACACCTACAGGGATTCGGACTTTGCAACGGGTTGTCAAGGAAGCTCGTTCAAACGGGGCAAACCTCACGTCGCGAAACGTCTCACTTAGCAAGAGAAATTTGGGGTGTCCGTTGTGGTCGTGGCATTTGAGGACTGAACTCTTATCGCTGGCCGGTACATTTAGTGACAAGAGGAAAAATAAAAATTTGATTTTATTATATTTATATGCCGCCCTTTTCCCCCGAAGGGGACTCAGGGCGGCTCACAATTCAAATCAGGGAAGGGGGGTACAGACAAAAAATAAAAGACGAAACATAACAATACATAATTTAAAAACTCACAACAGTCATACCATTCGAGAGCGGGGGGCAAAAGCTCTTTAGCCCCAGGCCTGTCGGAACAGCCAGGTTTTAAGGGCTTTGCGGAAGGCCTGGAGGGTGGTGAGGGTTCGAATCTCCACGGGGAGTTCGTTCCAGAGGGTCGGAGCAGCCACAGAGAAGGCTCTCCTCCGGGTAGTCGCCAGTCGACACTGGCCGGCGGATGGAATTCGGAGGAGGCCTAATCTGTGGGATCTAATCGGTCTAGTGGAGGTGATTGGCAGCAGGCGGTCTCTCAAGTACCCAGGTCCAATACCATGAAGGGCTTTATAAATGACAA
Organism: Thamnophis sirtalis; assembly: GCF_051295495.1. NCBI lineage: Eukaryota > Metazoa > Chordata > Lepidosauria > Squamata > Natricidae > Thamnophis > Thamnophis sirtalis. Next base: position 43,126,069 of record NW_028261382.1, on the reverse strand, counting down.
TCAAATCAAATCAATCAAAAATAAAAGATCAGAAAAAATGAAATTACCGGCAAGATTATTGTGACAGTCGCACTGGATGCTGTGGAGTTGATTCTCTTGTTCTGCTGTCACGGCTGGCTTGTCAGCCATGAATTCCTGCAGTGGGGAAGGCATGTTGGGGTCCAGGCCCTTAATTTGCAGTAAGGCCCAGTGGTAACGGCTCACGGCATCCCTAAAGCGGCCTTCTTTGTAACAACGGTTCCCTTCCTCCTTAAAAACGAGAGCCTGTTGCAGCCGGTGCTCGGGGATAGCTTGGGGAGGAACCTGGCCGTCGCAGGAGAGAAGAAAATTGCCATCAAATAGAGTCCTCCACTTACGACAGTCCAATTAGTGACCGTTCAAAAGAACGTCACGGCCAAAAGACCGTTTCCCCACCCCACGGTTCACGGAATCAACGTTTAGGCGTGCGGAAACGGAGTCCTATTTAACGACAGTGTCCTGGGGGGGGGGGATCTCCTTTTGGTGAGCTTTCCAATCAGCCAAGCCCATTGCAAAAGGCAGCTGGAGTTAGAACAGCTTGGGAGGTGACTTAGCCAACATCTGTCTGTGATGAAACATCTGCCAGACTCAGTTCTTTGGGAAGGCCTGGGTCAATTAGATAGAAGTCCCCAAAATCCAGTTGTAACCATCTGGCTGGCTCGGCGTAATAGGACACGATGGGCATTGACAAAAACCCCACCCGTCAATTGCAAAAGGGCGGCTTGGAACAGCTGACAATCCTGCAGGGAGGCATTTAACAGATCCACATCTGCCTCTTCCCAGGCTCTAAACATCTGGCTGGCTGTGCAACCCACCAGAATAATCGCTGTGAACACGCATTTAATATCATGGACATTGACAACATGTCCAGCCGTCAATTGCAAAAGGCAGCTGGGCTTGGAACAGCTGCCCTCCTGCCCAACCAGACCTTTAATAGACACGAAACAACATCTGGCTCTCCCAAGTCTTTGGGAAGGGCTCCACAGGTGGCCAGACGTGCAAACTCCAGCCAAACATCTGGCTGACTGTGCAACCCGCCGTAATAATAATAATGGTAATGATTATTTTGGATGATACGGTTCGATCTACCCATTGCAACGAGGGCACGCAAAGGCAAAGCCTCCCAATGCAACTTCGGGATGCATTATTTTTGTGTGGGGGGGTTGCAAATTGCAAACTTGCAAATTGCAACTTGCAAATTGCAAACTTGCAAATTTGCAAGGAAGACACACACTCACTCCTTCCCCCCACCTCCCCATTTTTAATCCCTGGGAGAAATGCAAGGAAAGGGAGGAAGGGAAGCCCGCTCTTCCCCCCCCCTTCCCGGGGCTGTTTGCACGGAGTACCTTCGCCGACGCCATGCGGGGCCCGGGAGAAGCACGGGCTCCCGCCAACCGGCCATGCAAAGCGTGCTGCCGCTGCTGCTGCTGCTCCTTGTTTTCCAGGGTCTGCCACGCCCCCTTCGGGACCGGAAGCCGAGTGGCCGGCGGTGGGACGGGGAAAGAAAAAAAACTACCAAAATGGACGGCGCGGGTTGTGACCCCGCTGAACCCCAGCTGAGGGGTTGGAGTTGAGAGTTGGGGGGGGGGGTTCCCTTGTTAGGGGCAAAACTTCTCACTGCTTTTTTTTTCAGCTTTGGGCGGGCTGTGGGGAAAGCCCTGGTTTGTAAACTAGGACGTTATTAACCCATAGGAATAGGGTTACTTATCCTTTTATTCTCTCTTATAATGTCAACCCTTCTGTTGGTTGCATACTTGGAGTATTGTTATTTCTGTTGCTGTTTTCTCTATTTGCATTGCACATTGAAAGCTGCAATGGTGACAAATTCCTCGTCTATCTAATCAACCTGGGACAAATAAAGCTATTCTATTCTGTTCTATATATACTATTCTATTCTACAGTATATATTATTCTATTTTCTATTCTATTCCTCTATTCTATTCTACTCTGCATTCTATTCTATTTTCTACATTCTGTACTATGTATTTTCTATATTCTATATATCCTATCCTATCCTTTCCGTCTATTCTAATTCTCTGTTCTGTTCTATTCTGTATTCTATTCTATTTTCTATTCTATTCACTATTCTATTTTCTACATTCTGTACTATGTATTTTGTATATTCTATATATCCTATCCTTTCCCTCTATTCTATTCTAATTCTCTATTCTGTTTTATTCTATTCTGTATTCTATTCTACTATTCACTTCTATTTTCTACATTCTATACTATATTGTATTCTATATCCTATCCTATCCTATATACTATTCAATCTTCTACATTCTATACTATATTGTATTCTATTTTATATTCTATTCTATTTTCCTATTCTGTTCTATTCTATATACTATTCTGTTTTCTACATTCTATACTATATTGTATTCTATATTGTATTCTATTCTATATTTCTATTCTATTCTGTATTCCTGTTCTGTTCTATATACTATTCCATCTTCTACTTTCTAAATTCTATACTAAATTGTATTCTATTTTATATTTTGTTTATACTGTGTTTTATATTCTATATACTATTCTATTTTTACATTCTATACTATATTCTATTCTATATTTCTATTCTATTCTGTATTCCTGTTCTGTTCTATGTACTATTCCATTTTCTACATTCTAAATTCTAAACTAAATTGTATTCTATTTTATATTTTGTTATACTCTGTTTTATATTCTATATACTATTCTATTTTTACATTCTATACTATATTCTATTCTCTATTCTATTCTATAGTTCTATTCTGTATTCCTCTTCTGTTCTATATACTATTCCATTTTCTACATTCTAAATTCTATACTAAATTGTGTTCTATTTTATATTTTGTTAAACTGTTTTATATTCTATATATTAGTCTATTTTTACATTCTATACTATATTGTATTCTATATTCTATTCTACAGTTCTATTCTATTCTACTCTATTCTAATTCTATTCTATTCTAATTCTATCCCATCCCATTATTCTATTCTATTCTTTTTTCCTATCCTAGACTATATTTATTTTTTTCCCAATTTTTAAACCTGGACAATTTTGGGGTACCCATCATGGGGCATAGGTGAAGTAGGGATTTTTTTTGTTCCTTTTTCAAGTCCATGATACTCAGTAACATTTCTGGAAAAGGAGTATAGATGCATCTAGAAGCAAAATCAGTTCTTGATGAGACCATGCAGATGTTCCTGATTTTCCAGCATCTGGGAGAGCAGCATGATTTTTAAGTACTTTTCTGGGACATTTTATAGATTAACTAGTCGGGGTACTAGATCCATGTCGGAATTTGGAGAATAGATTTTGGGGTTTGTTCATAAAACATAGAATGGACAAAGTCCTATGCTCTTCGCTGTGCTATGATTCCTATGTCGCAATGCTGAATCATACAAGGAAGAGATTCTGGAAGAAAATTTTAAAAGGAGAGCGTTATCCTTTTACTAAAAACCAATTACTACCAACCTGCCTTCCATTGAGGACCTGCACACTGCACGAGTCAAAAGGAGGGCTGTGAAAATATTTAGAGACCCCTCGCATCCTGGACATAAATTGTTTCAACTCCTACCCTCAAAACGACACTATAGGGCACTGCACACCAAGACAACTAGATATAATGAGTTTTTTCCCCTCTATGCTGTCACTCTGCTAAACAAATAATTCTCTCAACACTATCAAACTATTCACTAAGGCTGCATGCACTACTTCTATTACTATTCGTCTTCTCATCGTTCCTATCATCGCCTCCCAGTTATGACTGCAAAACTGTAACTTTGCTGCTTGCATCCTTATCATTAATACTGATATTGATTGTTTCCTGATTGCTTATTTGGATCCTATGGCTATCATGAAGTGTATAATAACTTGTATTTTTATGTACAGAGAGCATATGCACCAAAGACAAATTCCTTGTGGGTCCAATCACACTTGGCCAATAAAGAATTAAATTCAATTCTTATTTTCTTATTCTATTCTATAGGTGTCTGATGCAAACTACAGTGACATCAGAACGTGTACAGGACAGGCGTTTATATACATTTGTCAAAGAAATGGGTGCATAATTATAGGAACAAGAATAGCTCGCACAGCTATATTTGCAGACATACATCTGAACTGCAGAGAAAAAGCTTCAAAAATAGCCAGTGAAATTGGACATCAAATCTAATTTTCTGTCTGTCCATCCTTTGGAAAGTCAAGGTTCCAAAGATTTAATTTCATTATAGTGAGTTTCTTGAGCCAAAAGAGGAGATAAAAAGGAGGTTTTAGTGACTTGACTGGTTTCCTTGAATGGCATTTTTTATTGTTTTAGCCTTCTTGGAAAATGCATATGCAAAGATGTGCATGATGTACATTAATTTTTAATGTATTAAAATAAATGATGTGCATGAAACGTGCAACTCTCTTTAATTAAGGATTTAAATAAAAGATTCTCCAAGATGAGGGTTTTATTTTTGCTAAAGAGGGCCAAGCAAGTAACAAGGAAGCTGCTTTGTTTGTTTCCCCCATGGCGTAGAAGGCATGAGTTGAAAGCTGAACCTGTACAAGGGAAAAAAATAAAAATAACTCATTTTTATATTTGTCTTTTGATGAGATATTATTTTCTGGGGGGGGGGCGGTGTTGGAAGATGGCGGCACCTCTAATTTAAATAAAAAGAAGAAGAGAAACCGTTTCATCCAATCAACGCAGAGTCTGGTTGGACTTTTATTTAAAAAAAATCAAAACAGGAGACCCAACACCGTCTCTATTTCTCGGATTGGCGGAGCCGCAGCCAATCAGAAAGCTCGGCCTGGTTCTTTCCCTCCAGTTGCCTGACGCCCGCTCAAATAGACACGACGCAGGGCCCGCGCGCGCCCCGGGGTCCCCAGCGCGCATGCGCCAGAGCTTTAAAAAAAAAAAAAAAAGCGAGCCAAGCCTTTCAAAAAACAACACCACGAGAGGAAAGACATTTCCCGCGACGGTTGCCTTTTTCAAAGAGACGATATTCTTATTTATTATATTAGCAAACAGGGAGGGGAGAGAGGGGAAAAAAAAGAAATCGGCCTCCTCCGTTTAAAAGTCGAAACGTGACAGAAAAGGGGGAAATTCTTTTTTTCAAAAAAAGAAAAAGCGGGGTTTCCCGCGCATGCGCGTATCAGGCCATAGAGGCGCGCGCCTGCGCGGGCGACCCTTTTTCTTTCCTCGCCCGGGCCTTTCCTCTCACTCCCATTCGCTCGCTCGCCTCAACCACCTCCCCCGCCCTTCCGCGCTTGCGCATTAGCCTCCCGCAGCTTCGCGCGCGCCAGAGAAAAGAAAAGAAAAAAAGAGGCGGGAGGGGGGAAAGAGCTCGCGCAGGCGCAGACGTGGTATTTTCTCCCCCCCCGCCCTCTCTCTCCTCGCTGCGCAAAGGGTGTAGCCGCCGGGCGGCGCGGTCCTCCTGCCTGGCGCGCGGCGGCGGTGCTGCCCGCGCAGGCGCGTTGGCGTCGGGGAGCGCGCCCCGCCCCCCCTTCCCTCATCCGCGGAGCGCGCGCGCCATGGACGTGAAGCGGCTGAAGGTGACGGAGCTGCGGGCCGAGCTCGGGCGGCGGGGCCTGGATTCGCGAGGCCTCAAACTCGACCTGGTCCAGCGGCTCCAGGAGGCTCTCGACGCCGAGATGCTGGCCGCCGGGCCTGAAGAAGCGGGCGCCGAGCCCGGGGCGGCGGGAGGCGGCGGGCAGAGCCTGACCAGGGCCCGCTTGGGGGTTGAGGGGGACGACGACGACGAGGAGGAAGAGGAGGAAGAGGAAGAAGAGGAGGAAGACGAGGAGGAGGAGGAGGAAGACGAGGAGGCGCTGCTAGCCGACGAGGAGGAACAGCCCCCGCAGCAGCCTGAGGCGGCGGCGGCGTCCGCGGCCAAGGCGGCGGCGGCGGCGGCGTCCGGCGGCGAGCAGGCCCAAACCGAGCCCGCGGAAGGCCCCGCGCAGCCCGGAGGGGTCAACGGCGCCCAGCCGGCCGCGGAAGCCAGCGAGGAGGCCTCGGGGGAGCCGGCGGCGGCGGCGGCGGGTGGTTCGGCGGGAGGAGAGGCCGAGCAGGGCGGCGACCAGGAAGGTAAGGATGGCGGTGGTGGTGGTGATGGTGGCTGAGTCTCCCTCTTTTTTCTTTTCTTTATTTCCTTCCTTCCTTCTCCCTTTCCATTTTCCTTTCTGATTGCCTTCCATTTTGCCTTCCTACCTTCTTTTTTTCTTTCCTTCTTTCTTTCCTTCCTTCTCCCTCCCTTTCCATTTTCCTTTTTCATTCTCTTCCATTTTTCTTTCCTTCTTACCTTCTTTCTTTCCTTTCCATTTTCTTTTTGATTCCCTTCTATTTTGTCTTCTTTCTTTATTCCTTTTTCTTTCTTTAACCCCTCCCCCCATCCTTATTGGGGGATGGGGGAGGAATTGAATTGAATTGACTGCTTTTATTGGGGCCAAGAGGCACACAAGGGATTGGCCCCAGGGGCAGAAGCTCCCAGGGTAATTGCAAGGCATCAAAGAAGGGGAGGGGGTGAGGGTGAGGATATGTGGAAATTTTGAACCTCTTAGACCTGAATATTTTGACTTTGCAAAAAATAATAATAACAATAAACCCACCTTAATTGGAACTGCCTATATAGTTAGGCATGTTACTTTTAACAGCTCTTAGGTCCTTGGTTAGCACTGGAATAGTTATGTTTTTACCTCTCCTGGACTGAATCGAATTGAAGATTAAATCAATGGTGATGATAATATAATAATAAGTAAATAAATAAATGAGATAATAATAAGTTACCCTAAGACTATGAATCAAAGATTAAATCAACAACAACGATGATGATGATGATAATAATAAATAATGAATAAAAGATAATAATAATCAGATATCTTAAAACTTTTGGGTTAGGACTTGAACTGTGAAGTTTTTTAACAGTCCCGGGTTTTGAATCAAATTGAAGATTAAATAATAATAATAATAAAAATATAAAAATAAAAATATGATGATGAATCCAGGCTGAACAGTGGGCGGAGTGTGTGTTGGATTGTAATTAAATAAATTAGAATAGATAAATAAAGCTGACATCCTGTGAGGATATTCATAACCCCTTCAGACATCCACATCTGCCTTTTGGGTCCTTGGGAAGGAGAGGCGGGGGAAAAATGCCCAATCCAGTCTGAACATCTGGCTTGACTGTACGATGAACCCTAATAACAAGGATAATGCTATCGATAATAACAATACCTCAAATAAAATGGGGGAATAAAGAAAATAAAAGGCATACATTAGTAATATCACAGCCACATTCTGGGTTGGTATACACCATTAGACACAGAATTACGAGAATTAAGTATTTTAATGAGATAGACCGACAATCCCTCCCCACCAGGTGCCCCTTTATTCATTCTCCCCAGCCCACTCCGCTTCTCTTTTTTCTTCCCAAGGACCCATCCTCAGCAAGCTGGGTATCAGCTGCCCTCGCTTTTTTTGGTCTTTATGGATTGTATAATAATAACAACCTGTTGGTGCCTCGTTCTCTCTCTCTCTTCTCCCTTCTGGCTGCTGCAGAGGCTTGGAGGAGTCCCTGGTTATGGATGGGCTCCTTGTGAGATCAGTGGGAGGTGGGCAGCATCTGTGTGTCCTGGCCACCTTGCAAACATCCAAATGGTCGTATTGTGTGGCATTTGGAGAACGGGATGTGGGAGGGCAAATCCCCCTTCCCCCTCCCCTCTTTTTCTTCAATGAGGAGGCTTGTTTTGTTGGAAATATGGTAATGGCATGGCTGGTGGGCTTTTGGAGGTCCTTGGTAATAATCCCTAGAGGGTGCTTTTTGGTACTAAGCAGGTTAAGAATTGGCTCTCATTTTTATTTATTTATCTGTCAGTTGGTTGGTTGGTTGGTTAGTTTGTTCGTTTGATTTTTGGCTTCTGGCAGTGAGTTAGCAAAGAATTGGGCTACAGTTTTATTTATTTACCTGTCTGCTTGTATATTTATTTATTTGCTATTTGGCTTCCCGCAGTGAGCAGGCAGAGAATTGGGCATCAATTTGCTTTCCTCCTTTCTTGATTTTTTTATCCTGCCTTTAATCACTTTATAAAATAACTCGAGGCAGCAAACATAGATAAGACAAATTGTTTTTTCCCCACCACAATTACTCAGTGAGGTGGGTTGGGGTGCGAAAGAGGGACGTATTGGTTAGAAGCAGCCAAAGGCTATTGGGCATACTTAAAAGACTAGACATAGTTCTCTAGGCACAACGGTTTGTTTTAGTGACCATTTGAAGTTATGACGGCCCCGAAAAATGGATCCTGGCACTTGGGACCCATGTTGCAGCATCCACACACTTTCAAGGGCATAACCAGCAAAATCGTGACCCAAAATGACCCTGTCCTCTAGCTTGCCGAAAGATCATCTGGGTTATGGTGATTCAACTGAAATTGAAGGCTCTAGTTGGTGACTAGAAAAATAGTAGTTGATTTTTGCCAACTATTGTTTTTTTGTAAATAGAAACAATGTTTGAAATCAGGGACATTTCGTCTATGGAAGTCTTCCTCTACAAATGTACTAATGCTGTTGCGGTGTTTGTTTGTTTGTTTGTTTTGCATCCTTTAAAAGCAGTTGTAGCAGAATAATCTATACAGCATAACTTTATTTTTTTGGGGGGGGCTAAAGATAGGATTCCTTAGGACTGCTCCTATTTTTTATTTTGCAGGAAATTGCTTTGATAGGATATGCATGGAATAGATTTGTGTAAAATACGTTGTGAAGCACAGTTTCGATATTGGTTTGTCACAAAGTGTGACCCCCATTCAACCTGGTTAGTGCCCCTCTCCCATTATTAGGGAATCCCAGAATCTCTAGATAAATTCCAGAATTCCTGGGTAGCATCAGTTGCCTTGGATGGTCTTGATTTGAAACACATTTTACCTTTCTTTCTCAATTAAGTTAAAAGGGCATAATTGTATAATATCACACCTTAAAGAAGGTCATGGGGTGGGTTAAAACTATCTGAATTTGAGGTGTGAGTAAAATCTATAATATTCCTCCTTGTTGGCAGACTCTGGATGGAGTACAATAAAGTTAAAACAAAAACTCAATGTAAACAAATATCTACAGAAATCATTCATAAACGTCATAGGTATTAATAAAACTAAAGAAATTTAAGGATAGAATGTGCTCTACAATTTGTTTGGAATAAGGTTGAGTATCCTTGAATAATCCTGATGATACTGTATGAATCATTATAATTAAAGAAGAATTGTTACAATTTCAATTTATGTGCTTAGTAGATAAGAAGTCTCGATTGCCTGAACAGTTGCTCTATCCTTCCTTGCTAGTTGCAAGAAAATACTTAAAATATGTCTTGGGGTTTTAACCTTATAGGCTAGAACATTTTCTTTACATTCCCAACAGCCCTCTCTGTATTATTATTCCTTTTTGCTTTGAGGGTGATGGTCATGTGAGCAGTATAAACGTTTAAATCAGGCAGTAAGATTTGGTCTTGGAATGCAGTGCATATTTTAATTATCACGCTCTAACAATGTAGTGAGGCGATATATACAGTTTTCACTACACATCTGAAGCATTGGCTAGGGTCTTTTGCAAGCAACTGAAAGTGCTTCTTGTGCTCTGTTGAGATTTAATAAATAGCAAGTCCCAAATATAATGTTTAATCAGTTTTTTCTAGCTGTATATTTTTCTTAAGCTGCTCTCCTTTAGTTCGTAAAATCGTTGGTCCCCAGACCCAGTGAGGACTTGGCTAATTACAGAACTTGAAATAAAATTTCACAGTTATCTGCAGGAAGCATACTAATGACATAATGAATTGCATAGCTAACTGCCCAGGCCTGTTGAAGTTTAGATTGTACATATGGGATAAAGTCTTTGGGGGATTTTAATCTACACAAGATTGATTTTCTGCATTCAGAAAGCTTTTGTAATATATAAGCATCCACATTAGTCTTTAAAATGTGGAGGCTTTTCCAGAAAGTATGAATAAGGGATAATGTACATACATTATCAATCATGCAGATGTTAAAAGGCCTTCCCTCTGAGAGAATTATAGAAAGGCAGAACTCCGAAGTGGAAAATGAAACATGCCATTTTGATTTTCCTGCAATTGCATTGAGTGATAGGCACCCAAAGTAGACAGACGTGATGCGAGGCTTGTTCGTAATTATTTATTTATTGGGCACAAGGGATTTGTGCTACTCAAGAGTCTTAATCACCAGGTAAGGGTTATATTCTATATTTGAAATGGTCAAAAGGACTTACGTGTTTTCTCTATGGTTTTTTTTTTCTTCTTCTTCCAACAAAATCTGCCTCTTCCCAGGAAATGAGGATGAGAAGGCAAAACAGGCTGGGCCGGACGGTGAACGCCACGGCCTCAAAAGACAGCGCGATGAGAAGGAAGAGCACGGTCGTGCTTATTTTGAGTTTCGAGAGGAAGCTTATAACAGCCGGTGAGCTACGGATGGTTTGGGCTGGGAATTTAATCCGCGATGCCAGAGGAGCAAAACAGAAGCGCAACAGAGAATTTGGCGGGCAGGTTTTAGTGGCTTAGAAGCAGAACAAAAAAACATCATCAAAGGTTTGCAGCCATTGATAGCGATTGTTGTACCAGAGGGTGAGTGAGTGAGTGAGTGAGTGAGTGGCTGGTTCTCACCTTTCTGTGGAACACAGAATACATTGTATTGTGGAGTGGTGCAGTGGCCTAAAGGTGGAGCTCTCGCCTCACAATCAGGAGGCTGTGAGTTCAATCCTAAGTAGAGGAAGATATTTCTCTCTCTCTCGGCACAATGAGAATAGATCTGCTGAATAAAACTCTGCATTGGCGACAGGAAGGCATCCGGCCAGTAAACACTCAGCTCCATTCAGTTACCCAGACTCCACCCTGCAAGGGATTTTGGGGTCGTTAAAAGATGATGACAGAATACACTATATCATAGTGATTGGGATGTTGGAATGTGGGACCAAGCAGACCCGGGTTGAAGCTGACTTTAGTTTGTGGAAGCTCCTTGGTGGGCAGTTTTCTTATTTTGTCCTGTGGGGTACAGGTGGTCCTTGACTTACGATTCATTTAGTGACCAAAGTTACAACAGCGCTGGAAAAAAAGTGACTTAATGACCATTTTTCACACTTCACCACCACTGCAGCTTCCCCATTGTCAGGTGATCAAAATTCAGACCACATTGACAGGCTGACTCACGCTCATGACGGTTGCTCCATCCCGGGGTCGTGTAAAACACTCTTTTTGACCAGCAAAGTCAATGAGGAAGCCAGATTCACTTAACAACCGTGTTACTCACTTTTAACACCTGCAGGGATTCACTTAACAACCAAAGAAAGGCCGTGAAACGGGGCAGCATTCACTTTAACAAGCGCCTCACCTAGCAACAGAAATTTTGGAATCCATTGTGGGTCATAGGTCGAGGACTACCTGTATTCCAAAGAACAGAAACCATAACCTTGGAGGGGGGGGATAGCAGAAGGTTGCTTTCTTTTTACACACCTTGTTGTTTTTTTGGATGACGGTGAATTTTAAAGATGGTTTTCTCGGTTGTGCTTTTCAATACAGATCTAAGTCTCCACCGCCCCCAGAAGAGGAGGCCAAGACAGAGGATGACGAGACCCTCGTGATTCTGGACACATGTAGGTATCGATTCTCCGCGCGTGTCTCTCTAGGGGCAAAGATAACCATGCAAGAGGAAATATGCATACCTCCAGACCCCCAGGTGGACTCTCCATGCTGATCAAGGCTGCACCGGTGGCCTGAAGAAGATACCTTGTTTCCCCGAAAATAAGACAGTATCTTCTTTTCTTTTTAAAAAAAATATTTTTATTAAACAGTTTTTTAAAAAGAATTTTTTTTTTACAATTTCCTTTTGTACAACATTCCCACAATGTTTCATCTCTACATATACATTGCTAATTTCTAATTCCCTCATCTTCTTCATTTAGTCTTTCCTTAAGCTTTACACCTATCCTCAAATCATTTGTACCACTCCATATATACCATATAATATTCTGTTTCTTCCTTTTATTTCTTTGGTGAGTCTGTCCATCTCTGCACACTCTAAAACTTTCCTTATCACAATTTTCCTCTGTTGGCATGTTATTGTTCTTCCAGTTTTGCACCTATATTATTCTAGCTATATTATAAGACAGGACCTTATTTTCTTTTGACCCTTGAAATAAGCCCTTGGCCTTATTTTCTGGGAGGTCGTTCTTATTTTTGAGGTGAAGGAGTACGGTTACCTCATGGCTGCTGCTGTTTTGCAATATTTTCAGGGGAGGGCTTATTTTAACGCATGCACTCAAAAGCCCCGATTGGGTTTATTATCCCTGGGAGGTCTTATTTTCAGGGAAACTGGGTAATTGAAACCTGAAAGATTCTGCGGTTTTATTTTAGTGGCCCCCTTGAAGCAGAAGTCAAAACCAATCCTCGCTTCAATCATCCGACGCATAAGGCGAGCCTGCAGCTTTATTCCCTCATCGAAGTATAATTCTGTGAAATCAGCGGAATTTGTTCTTGCTGAACAAAATGGTTTTTTTTTTTTATATTTAATCTCCCGCTTCTGATTCCACAGGAAAAAAACAAAAACGATGTAGTAAAACAATTGCAGGCCTCAACTCTTTATTTTTGCTTGTCACGGAGTTAGCCGAACTCTGGTTTTCATCGTGTCCCGCTTCCGTTTTCTCACCCAGATACATGCGATCTCCACTTCAAAGCCACCAAGGACCGCTATGGAGGGCAGCCCCTGTTTTCGGAGAAATTCCCCAATCTCTGGTCTGGGGCGAGAAGCACACACGGGGTGAAAGGGGGCAAAGTCTGCTTCGAGGCGAAGGTGAGGAGGCTGGCAGTCTGCGCTTTACAGTTTTCGGCCGCAAGTTGGGCCAATTGGGGGTACACTCCCATTTAATTTACGTGGCAGGATGTTTCTTCACTAGGGGTGGTGCTTACAGGTGGAGCTCTTGCCTCACAATCCGGAGGCTATGAATTCGATCCTAAGTAGAGTCAGATATTTCTCTCTCTCTGGGCACGATGAGAATAGATCTGCTGCATAAAACTCCGCATTGGCGACAGGAAAGGCATCCGGCCATTAAAACACTCTGCTCCATTCAGTTGATCCCGACTCCACCCAGCAAAAAATTATGGGGTCGTTAAATGATGATGATGCGTCATCCTTAGGGAAAAGGCTGAAAATTGGTAGGAAAAAAACAGATTTACAGTTGCTTGAAAGATTTGGATAATGGGCATAAAGCAGCAGCATTTGGAATGGGTAGTCCTCCACTTACGACCACAACCAGAATTTTCATTGCTGGCAGTTGTTAAGTGAGTTGATTTTCCAACCCTTTTGGCCGTTACTAAGCAAATCACTGCATTGTTAAGTGAGTCATGTCGTTAAGCTATTGACTTTGCTTGTCAAGACACCAGCTGAGAAGATTTGCAAATGGCAATCTTCACACATAAGTGCGAGGACCGGTTGTAAGTCACTTTTCTCGGGTGCCACTGTAACTTTGAACGGTTGGTAAAAATGTTGGTAAGCCGAGGATTATCTGCGTTACAAATAAATTGACCAGGAAGCCAAGTTGCTTAAACTGCTGTTCACAGGGCACTTTTTTAAAAATCAAAATCTAAGTCTTGTAGAAGAAGGGAACTCGTAAGGGAAATTGGCCAGGAAGGGAGATTCACATCTTCTCTAGGCCCATTTCCCACCTGGTGTTGTTTTGGCCTTTTCCCTTCACCTGTCTTAGGTGATACAAAACCTGCCACTCAAGGAAGGCTGCACAGAGACTCACCTGCTTCGGGTCGGATGGTCTGTCGATCTCTCTCGTTCCCAGCTAGGTAAGTCGCCCTTCTAAGTAACCTTCCAGGACAGCTCAGCTGATCCTTCCTGGGTTAGTAGTGAGGGGGAACCAGGAATTTTTTTGGGGGGGGGGTATCCACAGCACCCTCCTGAGTAAGCATATGCTGTCTCCTAGGTGAGGATGAGTTTTCTTACGGCTACGATGGACGAGGGCTGAAGGCTGAAAATGGGCAGTTTGAAGAATTTGGCCAGACCTTTGGGGAGCAGGACGTGATCAGTTGCTTTGCTGTAAGTGCCGTGCAAGAAGACTTGATTTTGTGTGTGGGGGGTGTCTCTGGAGAAACCCCCCATTTGGGGCACGAACCAGGGGCTGCACAAGCGAACTTTGCTCTGTTCCTTGATCCGGTCTCATTCAAGAAACCCGCCTGATTTTAAGTGCCATCTTCAGCCTTTGCTCTAATCTCCTTAGAACGGCCCCATCTGTCCGTCTGGTTTGCTGGCCGCTCAGCAAAGCACTGCTGGTTCCTGCTCGATTTGCCGCCGCCCCCATCCCCGTCCCAAACCCCCGCAGGACCGATACCTCCCCCCCCCAAACTTTCACACCTTCTGTCTCCTGCCTTGCAGAACTTCGAAAGCGAAGAGGTGGAGCTGTCCTTCTCCAAGAACGGAGAGGACCTGGGCGTGGCCTTCCAGATCAACAAAGAATTGCTGGGGGACAAGGCCCTCCTGCCCCACATCCTGTGCAAGAATTGCGCCGTGGAGCTCAACTTCGGCCAGAAGGACGAGCCCTTTTTCCCGGTTCCTGAGGGCTTTGCGTTCATTCACGCTGTCCCTGTTGAGGAGCGTGTGCGCACCCCGGCACCCCCAAAAGCTCCTGCAAAATGTGAGGTAGCCTAAGTTTCTTTGTTTCGCTCCCTTTCCTCCCCACCCCTTCCTATAAACAGCCTGTTAGATGGCTTCAGTCTTGGGCGGGATCAGCTGGCAGCTGTGTTCGCATTGCGGCTGCGAAAAGGTTGTCGTTTAAATTCGATCCCTAACATCTGTTTGCATATCTTATCGGTCGGTAAGAACCTGCTTTAGGGAAGTTGCCTGATGAAGTTATAGGTCAGGAAGGCAATACGGGCCGTGCATTTCCCATTTTTTAGTCAGATAGAAATTAATTTTTTTCTCCTTGGGCAGGGGGGGGGGTCTCCGAACTTGGCAACTTTAAAACTGGCAGACTTCAACTCCCGGAATTAAAAAAAACACCTCAGCCCGGCTGAGGAATTCTGGGATTTGAAGTCCTCAAGTCTTAAAAAGTTGCCAAATTGTGAAGATCCCTGCCCCTGGGCATCCTCCCTCCTTCACGTTGGCGTGAGCATTGCTCTGTGTCCTCTGTTCAATCAATGGCAAGGAATGGGGAGTTTCCCAAAAGGGAGAAGCTGTGTCTTGAACCTCAAGCTCCAGAAACTCTTTGCTTTCTTTTTTCCCTTCGGAGTACCGATATTTGTAGCTCAGGGTTGAATTGTGGGGTCTGTAGTGCTTTCTGAGCTTGGTGGTTTGCTTGCAGACATTTCATGACCCAACTAGGTGACATCATCAATGCTAGAAGGCAGGCAGTGGGGTTTGTTCTCTGTGCCATTCAAAGGAGACAAACTAGAAATACATTTGGAAATTTCAGACTGTACCAATAGAAGAGAATATTTGTAGCTCAGATTTTGAACCGTAGAATCCTTGGTGCTCTCTGTGCCTGGTGGTTTTCTTGCAGACATTTCATGACCTAGCTAGGTAACATCATCCGTGCTAGGAGGGAATGGGGTTTAGTCTCTCTTTATATACAGATGGCTTGCTTTGTCGGGACGATGGGGTTACCTAGTTGGCTCATGAAACTTTTGCAAGCAACAACAAGGATGGCAGTTCAAATCCCAAGTACAGGTCTCCTGCGTGAGCAGGGGGTTGGACTGGATGACCTCCAAGCTCCCTTCCAACTCTGTTACTTCAGAACACCAAGGACTGCACAATTCTAAGATCTCTAATTCTCTAAACAAAGAACAGAAATGCTACCCTGGTTTGTTAGAGCTTTGATTCCCACAGTGGCCACTCATCAGTGCCCCCCGAGAAGACCACAAAAGCACCCCAAAACAATTGAGGCTTCCGCCCTCTGCTTCTAAAGGCCTTGAGGGAAAAAGTCATTTGTGACTAGCAGCCACTGACAGCCACATGATCGGAATCACTGCAGACCTCTTTTAAAAGCCAGGCATGCTACCAGTCCTCGGGATACCTCACAATAGGCAAACCGCTGCTATTCTTAATTCAGGGCCAGCAGCTTTTTCGGCAGCGCGAAGCTCTCCTTGAGTGCATCTCTCTGCTAATGGATTGGTTAAAAGGCTGCAAATATTTCTGGCTACCGTTACCTTAGTTTCCCTTTTATCTTTTTTTTTCCTTCGGAGAGGTATTTGAAGGTATCCCCGTAATCTTAATAGCGTTTTGGCAGCTCCTCCTCCTGCAGAGGCCTCGGATGGACGGCGTTGCTTACTCTCTCTCTCTCTCTCGTCTTCCTGAACCAGGTTTTACTGATGGTTGGGCTACCAGGATGTGGGAAAACGTTTTGGGCCCAGAAGCACACCCAGGAGAATCAGGACAAGCGTTTCAACGTCTTGGGAACCGACAACATCCTGTACCAAATGAAGGTTAAAATAAAAGAAAGAAAGAAAGAAAAAAAAAGACGGGTGCCCCTAACTAGCAGCTGCCAAAGACTTCGGACCACAATTGAGCTCCAGATTTCCACTGTTAAGCGAGACAGTTGTTAACTGCCACTTTTGCCCCGTTTTACAACCTTTCTTGCTGCAGTTGTTAAGGGCATCCCTGCAGTTGAGTTAGCAACGCGGTTGTTAAGCGAATCTGGCTTCCCTGTTGACTTTTATGTGTCCGAAGGTCGCAAAAGGGGATCACATGACACCCCCCTCCCCCCCGTTAACACTGCATCCGTCATAAATATGAACCAGTTGCCGAGCATCTGGATTTTGATCTATGTGACCATGAGGATGCTGCAGGGGTTCGGGGAAAAAAAGTCACTTTTTTCAGTGCCGTAACTTTGATCGGTCACTAAATAAACTGTTGTAAGTCGAGGATGAAGAGCAATTAAGGAAATTACGGTTAACTCTGCATGTCATTCTTTGGGACTGACAGGAGAAGTCCCATAGGCCTCTCATCCTTCTGACTTCATCAAATAAACCCAATCCAATCTGGTGATATGTAACATCCAAAATTTTGAGCAGGAACTGCTCCTGATTTGACCCCTCCCCCTGACCTTTTCTCAAATGTGGGGGGTTTCTCCCTCCTTTTAATCTTTCTGCTCTCCCCCCCTCCCCAATTTCCTTCCTTGCCAGACAAAAGGCCCCGTGGTTGAAGAGCCGCTGCCTATCGAAGCTCGCGATTCGCTGCTCCAGCAAGCTGCCCGTTGCGTGAGCAAACTGGTCCAGATCGCACCCCGGACAAAGAGAAATTTTATTCTTGATCAGGTAATCTTATTTTTGTTTCTCGCCTCCACAAGAGATTCTGAACCAGCAAAAGTGACAGTGCAATTTTTTTTGACCCCTGCAGCTCGGTTTACACATAACAAATACCAAACACTTCTTTGTTTAATCTTGGTTTCTTGAACAGACCCACATTTGGCATGGCTCAAATAAATGCTAAGCTAAGCCACGCCTGCCATCCTATGATCTAGCCCCCTGTGTGAACTCACAAGTGGATAAATTTTGACTTCACACTTGTTTTTTTTTTTTTAAATTGTTGGTGTTCTTTTGCTAGAGAGACGCAGGCAGCTTCAAAAGCCAAATGATTATTGTCTAGGTAGTCCTCAAGTTATGGCCTTATAGGAGCCTGTCTCTTACAAGAGCCGAGGTGGCGCAGTGGTTAGGGTGCAGTACTGCAGGCCACTTCAGCTGACTGTTAGCTGCAGTTCAGCGGTTCTAATCTCACCGGCTCAAGCTTGACTCAGCCTTCCATCCTTCCGAGGTGGGTAAAATGAGGACCCAGACTGTGGGGGCGATATGCTGACTCTGTAAACCGCTTAGAGAGGGCTGAAAGCCCCATGAAGCGGTATATAGCTGCTATTGCTATTGGGGTCGTAAAATGGCTCAAGGATGTGACTGACCCGGTTTTACGTCTTTCGAGCCAGTTTTAAGCAAACGCTGCGCCTCCTAAGCGGTTTACAGAGTCAGCCTCTTGCCCCCAACAATCTGGGTCCTCATTTTACTCACATTGGAAGGACGGGAAGGCTGAGTCAACCTTGATCAAACTCCTGGCTGGGCCTACAGTGCTGCATTCTAACCCCCCATGCCCCCCCTGTGGGAGCTGTGCCATGGCATCTCTGGAGGTGCTTCATTGTGTGCGGTCCATTGTGACACGGCTGCTTTCCCTGGGGAGGCCACCTCGGCCTTTCTGAAGCCCTCTTTCCCCCCCCTCCCTAGTGCAACGTCTACAATTCTGGCCAGCGGAGGAAACTGTTGCCTTTCAAAGGCTTCCTTCGCAAAGTGGTGGTGCTAGTGCCCAACGAGGAAGATTGGGTGGACAGGCTGCAGCAGAGGGAAAAAGCCGAAGGAGAGAATGTGCCGGAATCGGTGATGCTGGAAATGAAAGGTACGGCCCGTTCAAAAGCCCAGACTTTGGTGCTGGGTGGGACATTCATTTTTTTTGCGGGGGGGATTAAGGCTGGCAGAACCTTCTCATCTCTTTGGTCTTCTGCGTCCCTCCATCCCAGCCAACTTCTCCCTTCCGGACAAATGTGACTACATCGACGAAGTCCTCTTTCAAGAGTTGGCGAAAGAAGAAGCCCAGCCTCTGGTCACTAAGTACAAGGAAGAGGCCCGGAAGCTCCTCCCACCCTCCGAGAAACGGACGAACCGTCGGAACAACCGGAACAAACGCAACCGCCAGAATCGCAACCGCGGCCAGGGATACGGTGAGGCGGGGCAAGACAGGCTGCGGGGAGGGTTTCTCCCCGGTTGGATGAGCGGCTCGGAGCTTGTTCAGATCTTCAGAAGAATCCTGGGCACCTTTCAAGAAGGTCTAGGGCAGTGTTTCTCAACCTTGGCCACTTGAAGATGTCCGGACTTCAACTCCCAGAATTCCCCAGCCAGCATTCGCTGGCTGGGGAATTCTGGGAGTTGAAGTCCGGACATCTTCAAGTGGCCAAGGTTGAGAAACACTGGTCTAGGGAAGGCCAAGTTACTGCAGGGCAACTCAACGCTGCTTTAATTGTCTTGTCCAGTTATTATTTCTTGAAATTAATTTAGTTTTGGTGTTTGTTGTATTGTCCCGTGGCGAGTTGACCCATTCCGCTTTTCAGAGCCGTGTATTATGGTTCTCCTGGCTCTGTGCTTGCTTCTTGGCACTTATAAATTGATTTCCCCCCCCCTTCTTTCTCTGACATTTCTGCTGGCTTGCAAGAAGAGCAAAAGGGAATTTGGAGGGGCTCACATGATGGGATCCAGTTGTGGGGTTGCTTAGTGCCCTCAGATCTTGGTGGCTTTCTTGCAGACGTTTCATTACCCAACCAAGTAACCTCATCAGTGCTAAAAGGGAGAGGGGTGTGTGGTGAGAGGAGGAGGAGGATCATATGGGGTCTTTGATGCTCTCTGAGCTTCAGACATTTCATTACCTAACTAGGTAACATCATCAGTGCTAGAAGGGGGGGACATTTGCAGCAAATCCCATTCAGCTAGGATCTCGGACTTCATCAGAAATCCGGATGGATTTCACCGAGCCGAAACTGTGGTCTAACTCTCGCTTTCTCTCCTGCTTTTCCCAGTTGGAGGAGGTCAGCGCCGGGGTTACAACAATCGAGCCTATGGTCAACAGCAGTACTGGGGGCAACCTGGAAACCGAGGCGTAAGTGCGTCTTTTATTTTTGTGGGTCGTCGCACAAGTCAGCCAGATGTTCAGACTGGATCTGGCCTTTCTAGCCACCTCTCGAGTCCTATACGCAAGGACGGGGGTCAGGCAGATGTGGACGTTTGATGGTTTTAAAGGTCTCGTCGCAGGATATAAGCTTGTTCCAGTCAATTGTTTGCAATTGACGGGTGTTGAATTTGTCAATGCCGGTGAGTGTTCAGGTGGTTTTGCAGTTGCACCCATGGTGTTTAATGCTATGGTTGCTTATTATAATTTATTTATTTTTATGCTTCCCATGTCACCGATAATGACAAATCTGACTGTCTTTCTTTCCCACGCATTGATAAAGGTGTTTTTCAAAAGCGTCAGCACTGTTTCTTTAAAAAATAATTTAAAAATATATATATTCTGTTACTTATGAAGATCGTCCGGCTGTGTGTGTGTGTGTGTCTTGCTTGCTTTTAACCTTCTTGGAAGTTTTTTAAACATGCGAATGTAGAAGTCTTCTTTGGGAGTTCAACAGCGGCCCTTGCCAGCCGAATCGGCAATAAATAGCAATAGGCCTTGAGCTAGTCAGGATCGAACTGCTGGCAGTGAGCAGCATTAGTCTGAAATGCTGTATTCCAACAGGAAGGAAGGGAGAAGACAGCAATAGCCCTTAGACTTATATACCGCTTCACAGTGATTTATATCCCTCTTTGATCGGTTTATAGAGTCAGCCTCTTGCCCCCAATAATCCAGGTCCACATTTTACCAACCTCAGAAGGCTGAGTCAACCGGTCAGGATCGAACTCCTGGCAGTTGCATTCTGCATTCTAACCATTGAACCACCATAGCTTTAAAAGAATTATGAGACCATTAATTCCCCCCCCCCCCCCCAAATTAGTTCTAGGGCAGCGGCCTCCAACCTTTCAGACTCCAGGGATCAGTTCCATAGAGAAAGGATTTTCCATGGGCCAGAGAGGCAGTGTTTTCCGGTGCCGCCTGCATCCCACGGATGGGGTTTCGCTTGTTTGGGCATTCCAGTTTCTGGCGTGTCCATGGACGGGTAGGTGGGTGGGGGGTATTAGGGACCCCTATTCTAGAGGATGCAAAAGCCAAAGGAGTTTGGAAACAGAAGCCTTGGTACCTTTCGTGGTCTAAGGAAGGTGCTGAGAAACTCAGGGCAGTGACGTTTGAGCAAGCCATGGTCTACGATTGAGGCTTCTGACCCAGTGGCGCTCGGGCATCGATGCTTCTAACCGACATCTTTTAACCCCACAGGGTTATCGCAACTTCTACGACAACTACAGAGGCAGGGATTACAACCGCTTCTACGGGCGCGATTACGACTACAACAGATACCGGGACTACTACAGGGACTACAACCGAGAGGTAAGAGGTTGTAAAAAAGAAAAAAAAATACTTCCAGGGCAGAGTTACAAGTAGTCCTCGACGTATGACCATAATGTTTTGTGCGTGTGTCAGTCCTTAAGTTGCCGCTACCCTTCCAACAAGGATTTGACTACAGGCAGTGCTGACTTATGACCACAGTTGAGCCCAAAATTTCCACTGCTAAGTGAGACAGTTAAGTGAGCTTTGCCTCATTTTACGACCCCATGGTCCCACGATCAAAACTCAATTGATCACAGGACCATGGGGTCCCATAGATGCGAGTCAAGCTCAATTGACTCACATCTACGACGGTCGCAGCGTCAAGTGATCCCATTTTGAGACCTTCTGACCAGCAAGAATCAATAGGGCAGCCAGATTTCACCGAACAGCAGTTTGACTAATTTGAACAACTTTGGTGATTCTATTAAACAACCGTGGCAAGAAAGTTCGTAAAAATGGGGCAAACTCATTTTAACAAATGTTTCACTTAGCAACAGAAATTTGGGCCTCCATAGGTCTAGGACTAGGGCTCAGTCGCTGAGTTTGTCAATCAGAAAGGTTGGCAGTTAGAATCCTGAGCTCCATGTAATGGAGTGAGATCCTGTTAACTTGTCCCAGCTTCTGCCAACCTAGCAGTTCAAAAGCAGGTAAAAAATGCGAGTAGAAAAATAGGAGCCACCTTTGGTGGGAAGGGAACAGCGTTCCGTGCGCCTTCGGCATTGAGTCATGCCAGCCACATGACCACGGAGATGTCTTTGGACAGCGCTGGCTCTTTGGCTTTGAAACAGAGATGAGCAGCGCCCCCTGGAGTCGGGAACAACTAGCACATATGTTTACCTTTACCTAAGTCTAGGACCCCCTTAATCATTGTTTGGTCAAATAATGTTATGTTGGAGATTATCTCTCCTTGCTTTCCCTGGCTACTTTTTGAGTTGGTCTCTTAACTCACACTCTGGTCTTTTTTTCAGTGGCAGAACTACTACCAAGACAGAGACCGATACTACAGGAATTACTACGGCTACCAGGGGTACCGGTGAAAGCCCTCGGCCGCCTCCACCCTTCAAGCCAAGCAGCCAGGCTCAACAGAGGGAGAGAAGGAGAGGGGGGAACAACGACTGCCACTTCTCCAGAAGCAAGCAATGGAATCGGGAGGGGGGGGAGGGGAGGGGGAGGGAGGAGGAGGAGGAGGAAAGCGGTGGCTGGGTTTGAGAGAGAGAGAGAGAGAGAAGAGAGGGTGGGCAAAGGGGGAGAGGTTTGAAAACCGAAACGGAAATTGTAAATTTTTTTTTTAAAGTTTGTTGGAAAAAAAAAATATTGTCTTATTCTATAAAAAAGAGAAAAAAAAACCAAGAAAAAAAAACAAACCACATTTCGAACCCTAGTTTAGACATTTGTAATCCCCGTTTGTTCGCCTGGGAATTAAAAAAGAAAAGAACAGCACTTAAAAAAAAAGCCGTCTACGATCAGATAGGAAAATAAGACATGGTAAAGCGGCTAGGCTGGCAGCTTGTCCTGGGGGCGGGGTGGGGTGGGGTGGACACCAAAACAGGAGGGGCAGGGGGACAATGCAGGGAAGACGAGTGTGTGGGGAAAGTAGATGGTTTTCGAGTTAAAACCTGGGGAGGGGAGGAGGTGGGGTGTCGACACGTAATTCAATTTTTTCCAAGATGGGCATCAGAAAACTTTCGGCGTTTGGTACCGCACACCCCCCAAGTGAAAACTTGGCCCTTCTCCTCCTCGCTCTGTCCAAATATCAGCCCGCGTTTTCAGACAGTGAATCGCCGGGTGGCCTGTTAGATGTTGAGTACCGCAGGCTGGAGGCTTAAAAGCTTTTCCTCGCCGTTTTCCTCCTCCCGAAATTTTCAAGCAAGGCTGACCGATCCCTCCCGCCGTCCCAGCAAACCAGCCAGTTTATCCCCCGTTTGAAGCCCGTAGCTCCCTTTTTTTCCTCTCCCCTCCTACGAGACTTAGCAGGCCCCTTTTGGATCATCTCTGTACAGAATCTACGTCCTTTCCTTTCCTGCTCTTTTCTTCTCCAATTTTAGCTTTTTTTTGTTTTTGATAACGGAATGAAAGGAACTTAAAAATCTCTCAGGGTTTCTGCCGGATCTCCTGGTTGTGTTAGCACCTGACGTGTATATAGGGGTGGGGGTGGGGGAATCTGTGCTAGCAGATCGAATTCAACTTCCCGAGTGTAGCTTTAAATGTGGAGCATCGAAAGGGTCGCTGTTGTTTTTGTTTTGTTTTTTTTTAAAAAAAATACTGTCAAGTGCAGGGCTGTGGGTGGGAGAGGGGAAGCCCATCATCCCCTAGTGGTTGGGGTTTTGATAAACAGATTGGCCTGTGTACATAAAGTGGGGAGAGGGCAGAAGGTCTGCATTGAGGGGGTTGGACAGATGTGTCTGCTTCTGGCTTGGAAAATGAATGTTGGTGTCCGCTTAGTCCTTCCTTCCTTCCTTTTTCTTTATTTTTCTTCCTTCCTTCCCGCCCTCCCTCCCCTTTTCTCCTTTCGTTCCCTTGTTTTGTCTTCCCTTCCCACCCTCCCTCCATCTCTCCTTCCTTCCTTGCCTCCATCCCCTTTACTCCTTCCCTTCTGTTTTCCCTCTCACCTTCCTTCCTCCCACCCTCAATCTCTCCCTCTCTCCTTTACCCCTCCCTCCCTATCACCTTCCTTCCTCCTTCCTTGCCTCCCTCTCTTCCTCCATCTTCTCCTTGTCTGTCGTCTCCTCTTTCCCTATCTCCCCCCCCCAAATTAATGAATTAACTTTGTCTTTCTTGGCTTCTCTCGCAGAGCAAAGGGTTTTGGAGTCTTTCTGTCACTGGATGCCCTCCCAATGCCCCCCTTTCCCATTGTGTAAATACCCCCTTTTGCTTCTTGGTGCTGCTTGTCTCCAGCTTGGCTAATTATGTCTGATTCCCATCCACAGGGATTAAAAGATTAGTTCCTTGTGATTCACTGTTTGAAATTCAAACTTTTTAAATTCGGTGGTGGGTGGGTTTGGGGGCGTGGGGGTCTCTTTTTCCTTTTTTAAAATGTTGGTTGTTTTATGTTATTAAATTTTTTTTTTAAAGAATAGATTCTCCCGAAATCTCTTCCCAGTCTTCGCAAGCAGCTTTTTATTTCCATCCCCATTTAAAAAAAAAAATGTAAAAATAAAAAATGCTTCTTTCTGCATTTCAGCCAGATTCAGAATCCTGCCAACTTCGGGAGGCACCTGGGAAATTTAAAAAAAAAAAATATTTTTTTTTTAAAAGGAAGGTGATACGGACGAGGGGAAGGAAAGGCAAAACTCTATCTCCATGCATGTGTGTGTGGTTGTGTGAACAACTGTTTGTATATCTAAAGTTAACTGGTATTTTCAATACTTAAGGCCACCGAGGGGGGAAAAAATTTACTCTTCCGGAGAAGAACATATGCTGTGGGTGAGACAGGGAAGAATATCCGTGCTTGTGAGTAACTTCAGTAGCTGACCGCTTGTGTGAGTTCGAAATGGTGGAGGGGCTCTGAAAATGTTGGCTGTGGGCATTCCTTGCCCATGTGCAGAGTGCCAGCTGCTGAGATCACCGTAAGGCGTTCCTTGGTTACACCTATTGGATCATAGGATAAGGGGAAGGGGGAGAAACAGGCGCCAGGCCCCAGTGAGCTTCTGTACTTTCTAGGAAATAGAAAGGGGTGTTTTTTTTGTTTTTTGTTTTTAATAAGGGTCTTTTTTCAGATGGGACCTTTAATATAAGGGATTTCTGGCTTTCTGGACTGGGGAATGAATGAAAACTGCTGCACCCTTAGACCAACAGACCGAGAGAGAGAGAGAGAGAGAAAAAAAAAAGCAAGAGTTCTTAGCAACTTTAGTAGATGTCTTTTCTTTTTTTGGCACATTTTTATATAAAAAAAAAACTTTTAAAAAAAGGAAAAAAAAAAGTCAAAACGGTTCCAAAAACAAAAAAAAACCCTTTAAAAAAAATTCAGCCTGTTTAAAAATAAATAAATAAATCTGTTAGTGTTTTTTCATGATTGTATGTCTTAGTTGCTGTAGACACAAAGCTCAAGCGAAACCCGAAGGCAGTAAAAAAAGAAAAAAAGGAAAAAAAAAAAAGATGTTTTTACGAATGGTGAAACGTTGAAGCGGCCAGTAAAAATAATAAAAAAATAATAATTAAAAACACGGGGAGGGCGGGGTTGCCATTGAACATGTAACTTTTGTGTGGTTGTTTACAAATCTGTAACTTTTTTTCCTTTCTTAACAATTCTGGCATCTGTAGGTTGGAAACAAACAAAAAACTTCCATTTTTAGAATAAATTAGCCATTCGCTTGACTCTTAGCTTTTTCTGTTGCACCGCTAAACTTTTTCAGTGTCGTCATTTGGAGCATTGGGCCCTCTTCCTCCTCCTCCTCCTCCTCCTCTTCCTCCCCAGTGAAACACAGTCTCCAAAAACCAAAACCATTCTGGAAGTTAATTTTTTGATTTTAGCAGAAAAACCTTCCTCTTCAATAAATCTGAATGTGGGTACTCTCAAGAAGTCTCCTGTTTCGTTGATAACCAGAGGGGGACCGCCTACTTTGAGGGCGGGATTCGCATCCGGTGCTTTTCCGTAACCCATCTTCCCACGGGGAGGGGGGAAGTGAATACAAGCAGTTCTCGCGTGTAGTGACCACCATCGGAACCTGCAACTTGGGTCTTTAAGCGAAGCGGTTGCCAGCAGCTCTTAATGTCGGATTTCAGCTTTCCCTTTGCCGTAGAGTTGTCAGTGCATGGAACGGCTTGCAAAGTTCATTATTTCATCCACGCTGTAACGGAACGGTCGCTAAGCAAGGACTATATAGCCTTATTCATTGGGCCCTTGCTCTCGAGTTTGGTTGTTTCTTTGCTGATGTTTTAGCAGGTAACATGGGTGCATAGGAGAGAGTATAAACCAGGGGTGAAATTCAGCAGGTTCTGGAGAACCGGTAGCGGAAATGTTGAGTAATTCAGAGAACCAGCAATACCGCCTCTGGCTGGTCCCAGAGTGGGGTGGGAATGGGGATTTTGCAATACCCTTCCCCTGGCACGCCCACAGAACCGGTAGTTTAAAAAAATTGAATTTCACCACTGGTATAAACAGCCCGCTAACTCATCTCCCTGACGCCCTGATGGTGTTACCAAGCTTGGTAATGAAACGTCTGCAAGAAAACCGTCCAAGCTTGGACGGCAGCAAAGACTGGACAGTTTGTGTCTGTTCTTGATGGCTTTCACTAACGGAGCATTTATTGAAAGGCCTTATATAGAAGTCTCATAAATTTTGGAAGGGTTTGAGGGAATATGCATTTAATGTCCTTTTCCGTATGACTCTTCTAATCCAATATTCTGTGTCTTCCTGTTGTTTTTTTAATGCTTATTTGGAGTCCCTCTATGTGGAAGATGGGCAATTAAAAATATAACATTTCACCTCTATCCTATGTAAAGAAAAGCTTAGAATATAGTAATACTTGGGGGCTGGGACAGCAACAATATCTTACAATTTAGGGTTTGTTCACCCCAGGAACTTTTAAGATGGGTAGAGTTCCAATTCCCATAATTCCCCATCATTCTGCCCAGGGAATTCTGGGAATTGAACTATATTACAACAACCCATCTTAAAAGTTGAACTGCTCTAGGAAACATTCGCAAACTTCCGGCAAGCAAACAAGACATTTATAAACTATGATGGCTGCTCTGCATAACCACCATGAAACAAACCACGTTATTGCCTGGCGTGAGATATAATATGGAGCAATTAACTGGTGCTTGCTAAACATTACTATGACTTCATAACTCAGTGGACGTGAGATTTTGGGTCAGTAAGTCCTTTCACAACTTTCGATGACCACGATAACTAGCCATCTTCCACCTTGATTTTTCAAATCATCATCTGTTTTTCCAGCCTCCAGGATCTGGTGCACAGATCATCCAAATTTGGCCATTTTAGTTATTCTGCTGGATTAAGAATTCAAGTGATTCCAGGGCAGAAACAAGTATATTATTGGGAATATACTTGTGTTTTTCTTCCTAAAGAACTCTCCTCTTAATAGAAGCAATTTTTGAGCGGAACACAATTTTAGAAGCCCAATTTCTTAGTTTTGGGAACCATAGATTTTTTGCCAGAAGTTAAGTGAATCACTGCAATTATTAAGTTAAGTTACACCGGTTGTGAATTTGGCTTCCCCATTGGCTTTGCTGGACAGAAGGTTGCGAAAGGGACCTCGGGACACAGCAGCGGTCGTAAGTATGAACCAGTTGCCAAGACCCTGAATTTTGATCCTGGGGTCATGGGGATGCTACGATGGATGAAAAGGGTGAAAAATGGTGCTACGTCAGTGCTGTGGTGACTGGGAATGGTCACAAAATGAACTGTTGTGCCTCTGGCTAAGATGCTGAGCTTGTCGATCGGAAAGATTGGCGGTTCAGTGGTTCCAATCCCTAGTGCCGCGTAACGGAGTGAGCTCCCGTTCCTTCTCCCAGTTTCTGCCAACCGAGCCGTTTGAAAGTACCTAAAAAATGCAAGTAGAAAAATAGAAACCACCTTTGGTGGGAAGGGAACAGCGTTCCATGCGCCTTCGGCGTTGAGTCATGCCGGCCACAGGACCACGGAGACGTCTTCGGACAGCGCTGGCTCTTGGGCTTTGAAACGGAGATGAGCACCGCCCCCTAGAGTCGGTAACGACTAGCACATGTGCGCGAGGGGAACCTTTACCTTTTTAAGTTGAGGACTAATCTGGCATTGACAAAATCCCCGTCGGTCAATGGCAAAAGCAGCTTGACTTGGCACAGCTGACATCTTCCAACAATATCTTTAATATTATTTAATAAAAGCATGCACCTATCCAAGATCCTTGGGAAAGGACTCCATAAGTGGACAAAAAAGCCAAATCTGGTATAAACCTCTGGTTGATTGTGCCACCAACCATCCATCATCATCATTATGATTTACTATATTCATTAAACATGAAACTCAGTCAACTGAACATTCAAAAACGCATCACAAATACCATTGACGTGCTAATCCTTGATACAGGTTGCTGCCACATCAACAATAATAATTTTTGCAAACTTTGCAAAGAAGCTGATGAAACTGTTGATCACATACTCAGCTGCTGTAAAAAAATCACGCAGACTGATTATAAATTGCGGCACAATTCAGTAGCACAAATGATCCATTGGAATTTGCGCAAAAAATTATAATATTAAAACAGCAACAAACTGGTGGGAACATCAGCCTGAAAAAGTCACCGAAAATCAGATGGTCAAGATCTTGTGGGATTTCCGTATACAAACGGACAAAATACTGGCGCATAATACACCAGACATCACACTGGTTGAGAAAAATAAGGTCACAATCATAGACATCGCAATACCAGGAGATAGCAGGGTCGACGAGAAGGAACATGAAAAAAACGCAAAATACCAGGACTTAAAAATCGAAATTCAATGACTATGGCACAAACCAGCAGTGGTAATTGGCACACTGGGTGCTATTCCAAAAGCACTGGAATTACATTTAAAACAGTTAAAAATTGACAAAATCACCATCAGTCAAATGCAAAAAGCCGCACTGCTTGGATCTGCACGCATATTACGAAAATACGTTACGACGTCCTAGGCCCCTGGGTGGGGCCCGACTAGTAACCAATGCCAAATCCGGCGAAACAACTGGCCGCTGTGATACAATTGTATAATAATAATAATAATAATAATAATAATAATAATAATAATAATAATAATAATAATAATAATAATAATAATAATAATCTAGGAATATCATATTTAAGAAGATACATGGTTGATACCTAGGATGCTGGCAGCAACCTGTATCAACCATCAGTGCTAGTCAATGGTATTTGGGACATATATTTAAATGTTCATTCATGTTTAATGAATAAAAGAGATAATAATTATTAATAATAATGATAATACTCGTTCCATGCCAGAGCCCCCGGCAGGCATCACCTGGATCCACCCGCTGCCTCCCTTTCTCGCCTTTCTTACCTGGGGAATGGAGAAAGGCGAAGGCGGAAGCGCGGCTCGCCACGTTTGAAAATGTCTGCTCTCGCGCGCCGTATATCTGGAGAAGCGAAGTGGGGGGAAAAAAGGGAAGCTGCATAGCCTCGTTCGCTCCGCCGCCGCCGCCGCCATGTTGACTGCTGGCGCCGAAGCCTGCCCGCGCGGCGCCATGTTAGGTAGGGCTCGCCGCTTTTGCCTGCAAGCACATGGCGGGAGAGGGCGGCTCGGCGGCGGCGGGTTTGCTGAATGGCGGAGCCGGCGAAGGTCCGGGCGGGAAGCGAGCCCGGTTGGGGTCGGCTCCCCACGTTGCCCCTGCCGGGAACCGCGTGACGGTGGTGCTGGGGGCGCAGTGGGGGGACGAGGGCAAAGGGAAGGTGGTCGACCTGCTCAGCCTCGACGCCGACCTGGTCTGCAGGTGCCAGGTGAGCCCTCGACTCTGCTCTGGGGTTGGGGCGGGGCGGGACTACAAGCCCCATGCTCCCCCGGCGGCGGAGCAACTACAAACCCCATCGTCCCCCAGGGAAGCCCTCTGCGGCTGGGGACTTCAACTCCCGTGCTCATGATTTTGGGGGACTACAAATCCCATCCCCGCCAGGGAAGTCCTATCTATCCTCTGCGGCTGGGGACTTCAACTCCCATGCCCATGAATTTGGGGGACTACAAATCCCATCCCGGCCAGGGAAGTCCTATCTATCCTCCTCTGCGGCTGGGGACTTCAACTCTCATGCTCATACTTTTGGGGGACTACAAATCCCATCCCCACCAGGGAAATCCTATCTATCCTCTGCGGCTTGGGACTTCAACTCCCATGCCCATGAATTTGGGCGACTACAAATCCCATCCCCCCCAGGGAAGTCCTATCTATCGTCTGCAGCTGGGCACTTCAACTCTCATGCTCATGAATTTGGGGGACTACAAATCCCATCCCCGGCAGGGAAGTCCTATCTATCCTCCTCTGCGGCTGGGGACTTCAACTCCCATGCTCATGATTTGGGGGGACTACAAATCCCATCCCCGCCAGGGAAGTCCTATCTATCGTCTGCGGCTGGGGACTTCAACTCCCATGCTCATGATTTGGGGGGCTACAAATCCCACCCTCTCCATATTGGGGGAGAACTACAAATCCCATCCTTCTCCAGATTGGGGGATTTAAATCCTTTGTAGTTGGGGACTCCAAATCCCATCCCCTGCAACTGGGGGAATTACAAATCCCATCCTCTCAAGTTAAGTCCTCCTGCGGCTGGGGACTTCAACTCCCATGCTCATGATCCCACCCTCCCCAGATTGGGGGAACTACAATTTCCATCCTCCACAGATTGGTGTGTGGGGGGGTTATAAATCCCACCCCCTGCAGATTGGATTTAAGTCCTATCCTTCAAAGCTGGGGACTTCAAATCCCATGCTGCCCCACTACTGGGAGGCACTACAAATCCCACCCTCCACAGATAAGGGGACATAAGCCCAATCCTCTGCAGCTGAGGACTTCACCTCCCACCCTCATCAGCTCGGAGAACTACAAATCCCATCCTATGGAGATTGGCGGAACTACAGACCCCGCCCTGTATAGATGGGAGAAACTACAAGCCCTATCCTCTGCAGTTGGGGACTCCGAAACCCATCCTCTTGCAGCCTGCACGGGACGGTTTTCTCCAAAGCGTGCAACTTTCCCCACCTTTTCGGGGGAAGAATGCAGAACACCTGCAGTTTCCTGGAGGACTGCTAACCCCATCGCCCACAGCCGACATGGGGCTTGCAGAGGAATTCTGGGAGTTGAAGTCCACCAGTCTCAAAAGTTGCCATGTTGGGAGATCCCTCCTGCCAATAAAAGTGTTTTCTCAACGTTTTGTCCTTGAATCTCCTGTTGTTGTTGTATGGGTGCAGCCCGACAAGTGTGTGCCTCCGTGTTGTGTAAACACAGCCTTGTGTGTTCTTTTGTTCTCTTCCTCTGTATTTATACCTTTTGATTTTTCTCTCCCTACAGGGGGGCAACAATGCGGGACACACCGTTGTGGTCGACACGGTGGAATATGATTTCCATTTGTTGCCCAGCGGGGTGATCAATCACAAGGCCACGTCGTTCATTGGTGAGGCTTCATCCCTGTGTCCGTGCAGGTAGTCCTTGAGTTACGACCACAATTGAGCCCAAGATTTATGTTGCTAAGTGAAACATTTAAGTGTTGCTAAATGAAACATTTAAGTGTTGCTAAATGAAACATTTAACTTGCTAAATGAAACATTTAAGTGTTGCTAAATGAAACATTTAAGTGTTGCTAAATGAAACATTTAACTGTTGCTAAATGAAACATTTAACTGTTGCTAAGTGAAACATTTAAGTGTTGCTAAATGAAACATTTAAGTGTTGCTAAATGAAACATTTAACTTGCTAAATGAAACATTTAACTGTTGCTAAATGAAACATTTAAGTGTTGCTAAATGAAACATTTAAGTGTTGCTAAGTGAAACATTTAAGTGTTGCTAAGTGAAACATTTAAGGGTTACTAAATGAAACATTTAACTGTTGCTAAATGAAACATTTATCCGTTTCTAAATGAAACATTTAACTGTTGCTAAATGAAACACTTAACTGTTGCTAAATGAAACAATTAAGTGAATTTGGCCTCATCGGACTTACCACCTTTTGAGCCACTAAGTAAATTATTGCATTTGTTAAGTTAGTAACACCGTTGTTAAGAGAGCCGAGGTGGCGCAGTGGTTAAATGCAGCACTGCAGGCTACTTCAGCTGACTGCAGTTCTGCAGTTCGGCTGTTCAAATCTCACCGGCTCAAGGTTGACTCAGCCTTCCATCCTTCCGAGGTGGGTAAAATGAGGACCCGGATTGTTGTTGGGGGCGATATGCTGACTCTGTAAACCGCTTAGAGAGGGCTGAAAGCCCTATGAAGCGGTATATAAGTCTAACTGCTATTGCTATTGCTATAATCTGGCTTCCCCATCAACGTGGCTGGTCAGAAGGTCGTAAAAGGGGATCACGTGACCCCAGGACTGTCGTAAATATGAATTAAGTCACCAAGACGGTGAATTATAGTCACGTGAACTGCTCAACGGTCATAAGTGTGAAAAATGGTCCTGTCTCTTTTGAGTGGTGTTTCTTTTCGTAGAAGTTTTTAATATTTTCTTTTAAAACAAACGTTTCATCATTCATCAATCAGCGCGTCACCTGAGTACAATTTTTGGTGTCTCATAATAGTTATTGCTTACCACCAAATTCTTAACTCTTATTAAGAATAAATCTTATTTTAAGACACTTACTTTAACATTACAACTTAACGTATCTCCTGTTATAACATTTCTCTTCCTAAATTACTGAATTGTATACTTTCTACCCATGTTCATTTTCTAACCAATGATAAAATAACCACCACATATATTATAATAACCAGATTCTTCCTTTTCTTTAATTCAGTGTTTCTCAACGTTGGCGACTTTAAGTCCTGTGGACTTCAAGCTGTGCTGGCTGGGGGTTTCTGGGAGTTGAAGTCCACAGGACTTGAAGTCACCAAGGTTGAGAAACACTGCTTTAATTGCTAGAGTTAATCTATTCATTTCTGCACAGTCTTAATATTTTCTTAATCACCTTTACATCTTTAGGGATTCCAATTTCGTGCCAATACAATTCTAGCCGTGGTTATTATATGAATAATCAAATACACATTTTCTTCACTCTGTTTTTCAGTGGTCTTGTAATTCTGAACGGTTACTACACAAACGGTTGTAAATCAGGGACTATCTTAAGAATAAAACCAGGAAAAAATACTTAGGTATGATGACGCTGTCTTTATTCCAGGGAACGGCGTCGTAATCCACCTTCCAGGGCTCTTTGAAGAAGCGGAGAAGAACTTGAAAAAGGGACCAGGTGAGTCTTCTTTCTGCGGAGCAATTTGGCGCGAAGGAAAGAGCACAGGAAGTTAAATTAAAAAAATACATTGAACCAACTGCCTTAATTGTCCTCCCAAAGTTAACTTGGCCATTGCCAACATCATCTTCTTTGGATTCCCATCACCAACGTCATTTTGGAAGTCCACCATGAGAGTCCGTAAGGATCTTGACATCTCGTTCCTCCAAATTGTGGTTCTGGGACCCCCCTTGTTCCCCAAATCCAGAACAATTAATTTCTCTTTTTTAAAAAAATAAAATGGCTGGGACGCTGTAGGATTTCCTGCCTAGGCAGGGGGTTGGACTAGAACACTTCCAAGGTCCCTTCCAACT
Organism: Thamnophis sirtalis; assembly: GCF_051295495.1. Classification (NCBI taxonomy): domain Eukaryota; kingdom Metazoa; phylum Chordata; class Lepidosauria; order Squamata; family Natricidae; genus Thamnophis; species Thamnophis sirtalis. The sequence goes on along the minus strand of NW_028261382.1, from coordinate 43,092,794 downwards.
CTGCTATTGTACTATATTGTATTGAAATGGATGTTTAATCTGAACCTTGGTGGGATCTCTACGATTGGGAGAAGTTGTTCCATTATTTTGGCTCTGGGGACAACAAATCGGAGTGAAATTGGAAATGGCTAATGGCGGGAGAACAGCTGTAATATTAAGAAATGTTTTGCTTTCCCAGGGTTGGAAGGCTGGGAGACCCGGACTGTGATTTCCGATCGTGCTCACTTGGGTAAGTCTTAGAAAATAGGGAAATTTTCTGTGTGTGTGTGTGTGTATGTATGTGTATATATATATGTATGTATGTATGTATATTAATGTTTTTATATCACAAATTTCGTTTCTAATTTGAACAGGATGTTTCCTAGATAACAAGCGTGTTAAAATGTAAACATCCTCATAATCATAAAGATCATATCAACATACAAACACATGGTAGAGACTATCATACTATCTGACCCCAGCTAAAGAAGAGGGGTCGACTTGGGAGTAAGGCCACAGGTGGATGAGGAAGGGCCCCTCCCAGAGGGAATAAAAAAGGAGCGACAGGGGAGAGGAGTTTGCAGGAGAGACACTTAGTTCGCTTAATTGGTTCGTGACTCTCTGAGACTCCTGGCCAATTTCTGCAGAGATCGGCCTGGCAGCTCTCCAAGCCAGATAAGGTCTGTGACTGTAAATCCTCCCTCGAAAGACTTTGCAGGATGTGAATGAGCAGAATTCACAGTCAATTAATAAAAGGGGTTTTTGTCGGGACAAGGGGTCGGCTTCATGCTCTCGGGAAGCCTTGGTCTCAGAACAACTCGAGCTCTCTTAAGCCTGGCGCCTTAAACCAACAGACAAAACTGGCTCTCTCCTATTTCTTTAGTGTTTAATTTCCACCAAGCCGTGGACGGCATCCAGGAGCAGCAGAGGCAACAACAAGGAGGGAAAAAGTAAGTGGGGCATTGGGAAGAAGGGTTGGAGCTTTGCCCTCTGAAGCGCTCTCAAAACCACCGGTGGAAATGACTCCGCAGGCTGAAATGGAGAAGTGGCGGCCTTGCGAGGTAGTCCAGACAGGGAACACACCCAGCAGAACTTCCTCTGACTTTATTGTGTCAGTTACATGAACAGAATGGTGCTGGTCTGAAAGTAGACCTTTCCCCCCGCTTTTCACTTTTACATCTGAAGGCACACTCTTCTAAACCTCTTTCTCCATCCATTATGTAGCTGAGGGCTCAACCGTCTCTTATCTGACCCTTCCCTTGACAACTTTTCATCCATCCCTCAAGGTCTTTCTCACATAATATTATAGCCACCTCGTGTACAGCCTGAGAAACTAGGGAGGGAGGGTCTCTTCTAAACCTCTTTCTCCACCCATTATGTAGCTGAGGGCTCAACCGTTTCTTATCTGACCCTTCCCTTGACATCTTTTCATCCATCCCTCAAGGTCTTTCTCACATAATATTATAGCCACCTCGTGTACAGCCTGAGAAACTAGGGAGGGAGGGTCTCTTCTAAACCTCTTTCTCCACCCATTATGTAGCTGAGGGCTCAACCGTCTCTTATCTGACCCTTCCCTTGACATCTTTTCATCCATCCCTCAAGGTCTTTCTCACATAATATTATAGCCACCTCGTGTACAGCCTGAGAAACTAGGGAGGGAGGGTCTCTTCTAAACCTCTTTCTCCACCCATTATGTAGCTGAGGGCTCAACCGTTTCTTATCTGACCCTTCCCTTGGCATCTTTCCATCCATCCCTCAAGGTCTTTCACACATACTATTACAGCCACCTCCTGTACAGCCTGAGAAACTAGGGAGGGAGGGTCTCTTCTAAACCTTTCTCCGTCCATTATGTAGCTGAGGGCTCAACCGTCTCTTATCTGACCCTTCCCTTGGCATCTTTTCATCCATCCCTCAAGGTCTTTCGCATATACTATTACAGCCACCTGTACAGCCTGAGAAACTAGGGAGGGTCTCTTCTGAACCTCTTTCTCCGTCCATTATGTAGCTGAGGGCTCAACCGTCTCTTATCTGACCCTTCCCTTGGCATCTTTTCATCCATCCCTCAAGGTCTTTCTCACATAATATTACAGCCACCTCCTTTACATCCTGAGAAACTAGGGAGGGTCCCTTCTGAACCTCTTTCTCCATCCATTATGTAGCTGAGGGCTCAACCGTCTCTTATCTGACCCTTCCCTTGGCATCTTTTCATCCATCCCTCAAGGTCTTTCTCACATACTATTACAGCCGCCACCTTTATAGCCCGTGAAACTAGGGAGGGTCCCTTCTGAGCCTGTATATTATGCAGCCAAGGGCTCGGCTGTCTCTTATCTGACTGTTCCCTGGACAAGATCTCGAACCCTGACTCCTTAAGGCTTCCTCCTTTACATCCTGGGAAACTAGGGAGGGTCCCTTCTGAGCCCTTTTCTCCGTCCGTTATGCTGCTGAGGGTTCAGCCATCTCTTATCTGCCTTCGATGGCATCTTTTCTTCCATCCCTCAAGGTCTTTCACACACACTATTACAGCCATCTCCTTTACATCCTGAGAAACTAGGGAGGGTCCCTTCTGAGCCTGTCCATTATGCAGCCGAGGGCTCGGCTGCCTCTTATCCAACTGTTCCCTGAGCAGCATCTTAGCCTCTTCCCCCAAGGTCTCCCCCACATAACATTCCAGCCCTCTCCTTTACATCCTGAGAAGCTAGGGAGGGTCCCTCCTGAGTCTTTACCCATTATGCAGCTGCGGGCTCAACTGTCCCTTATCTGAACGTTCCCCTGCCTGTGGCTCTTTCCCCAGTCTCCATTCTCACATACCATTGGATGATATAACAGTTAGTTCTTGACTTAACAACCACAATTAATTGCCAAGCATCTGAATTTTAATAATGTGGGGGTGGGGGGAGATACAGCAACGGCTGTAAGTATGAATAATGATTCTAAGTCACTTTTCTCAGTGATGTTGTAACTTCAATGGTCACTACCTATGCTGTAAATCGAGGATTATCTATAGTTGGAGTGAAGTGCCCTGTTCAATGCCCAGTTGGTTTCTTCCAACAGCTTGGGTACTACCAAGAAGGGCATTGGTCCAGCCTACGCTTCCAAAGCTTCGCGTACCGGCCTGCGAATTTGTGACCTGTTGGCAGATTTCAACGAGTTCTCCAAAAAGTGAGTAATTTGGGAGCTTGGCAGCTTTTCACCACGGGATATGGGGAGGGGGGAAAATAAACCCTTGATTTTTTCCCCCAGCATGCTTATAAGCCCTACCCCAAAAATAAGACCTAGTTAAGATCCTCAACCAGACGGATGCGTTTAGTACCGTATTTCCCCGAAAACGAGATCTAAACTGAAAAATAAGCCCTAATGCATTTTTGGGAACAAAAATTAATATAAGACCTGGTTTTACTTTCGGGGAAACGCGGTAGCATAAGTTTGAAAGCTGTTTAAAGTTTTGTTTTAAACTGTTATCATTTTAATCTGTAGTACCTTGCTCAATAGTAGTAACTTGTGAGAGGGATCTTGGAGTCCTAGTGGACAGCCATTTAAATAGGAGCCAGCAGCTGCCAAAAAAGCCAACACACTTCTAGGCTGCATCAACAGAAGGATAGAATCAAGATCACATGAAGTGTTAATATCAATTTATAAGGCCTTGGTAAAGCCACACTTGGAATATTGCATTCATTTTTGGTCGCCACGATGTAAAAAAGATCCGGAGACTCTAGAAAGAGTGAGGAGAAGAGCAACAAAGAGGATTAGGGGACTGGAGACTAAAACATATGAGGAACGGTTGCAGGAACTGGGTATGTCTAGTTTAATAGAAAGAAGGACTATGGGAGACATGATAGCAGTCTTCCAATATCTGAGGGGTTGCCACAAAGAAGAGGGAGTCAAACTATTCTCCAAAGCACCTGAGGGCAGAGGACAAGAAGCAATGGGTGGAAACTAATCAAGGAGAGAAGCAACCTAAAACTAAGGAGAATTTTCCTGACAGTTAGAACAATTAACCAGTGGAACAACTTACCTCCAGAAATTGTGAATGCTCCAACACTGGAAGTTTTTAAGATGTTGGAAATCCATTTGCCTGAAGTGGTGTTGGGTTTCCTGCCTAAGCAGTGGGTTGGACTAGAAGACCTCCAAGAACCCTTCCAACTCTGTTATTCTATTTCTAATCGGTGTTTATAATTGTCGGAGGTTTGTATATTGAATCTTACCGGAAGCTGCTCAGAGTCGGCTTTGAGCCGCAAGATGAAGAAATTGGATAATGATCATAATTTAGAAAGTAACGAATTGACTCGTTTCAGATTCAGGGTTTTGGCCCAGCAGTACAAAGCCAACTACCCAACGCTTAATATCGACACGGAAGCCGAACTGGAGCAACTAAAGGTATTTTGTGGCATCTGGGCGGGAAAGTTTCCATGACTCGTGAAACTGTGTGTTGAAATCCATAGTTCAAATACAGGCAGTCCTCAACTTACAAACGTTCGTTTAGTAACAGAAGTTACAACCCCACTGAAAAAAATGTGTTTTATCGCTGTGTTTCACCGTTGCAGTATCCCCATGGTTATGTGATAACAATTCAGACATCCAGGGGAAGCCAAATTTTTCTAAGCCACAGCGTAACTAACTCAACAACTGCGGCAATTCACTTGTGGCAAGAATGGTCGTAAAATGTGGCAAAACTCCAAACCTCTCTTGCTTAACAACAAAAAGTCTGGACTCCGTTGGAGTTATAAGTTGAGGTTTACCTGTACACTCATTAACCGAACAAACCATGGTTGACCGCAGTTGTATTTTCGGCTGAGACCCAAGCTTCGTTTTTTTTACAAACTTAACCTCGATGTCTGTTAGCCGCCTAGAATCACCTTTGGTGAGATGGGAAGCACACGGAATAACAGAATTGGAAGGGACCTTGGAGGTCTTCTAGTCCAGCCCCCTGCTCAAGAAGCAAGGGAGGGAGGGAGGAAAGAAGGAAGCAAAAGAAGAAAGCGGAGGGAGGAAGGATAACAGGATATCAAGAGTTGGAAGGGACCTTGGAGGTCTTCTAGTCCATCCCCTACTCAGGAAGCGAGGGAGGGAGGGAGGAAGCAAAGGAAGAAAGCAAAGGGAGGAAGGATAACCGAGTTGGGAGGGACCTTGGAGGTCTTCTAATCCAGCCCCCTGCTTAGGAAGGAAACCCCACACCACTTCAGACAAATAGTTATCCAACATCTTCTTAAAAATCTTTTCTGGAAGGAAAGGAAGGAAGGAAGGAAGAAAGGATTTGGAAGGGACCTTGGAGGTCTTCTAGTCCAGCCCCCTGCTTAGGAAGGAAACCCCACATCTCTTCAGATAAATTTTTATCCAACGTCTTCTTAAAAATCTTTTCTGGAAGTAAAGGAAGGAAGGAAGGATTTGGAAGGGACCTTGGAGGTCTTCTAGTCCAGCCCCCTGCTTAGGAAGGAAACCCCACACCTCTTCAGACAAATTTTTATCCAACGTCTTCTTAAAAATCTTTTCTGGAAGTAAAGGAAGGAAGGAAGGAAGGAAGAAAGGATTTGGAAGGGACCTTGGAGGTCTTCTAGTCCAGCCCCCTGCTTAGGAAGGAAACCCCACACCTCTTCAGACAAATGGTTGTTCAGTCTCTTCTTAAAAACCAAGGGAGGAAGGAAGGAAGGAAGGAAGGAAGGAAGGAAGGAAGGAAGGAAGGACTGAGTTGGAAGGGACCATGGAGGTCTTCTAGTCCAACCCCCTGCTTAGGCAGGAAACCCCACACAACCTCAGATAAATTGATATCCAATCTCTTCTTAAAAACATCCAGTATTCCTCCCTTTCCTTCCCCGGCCTTGATCTCAACCATTGTGAGTGCACTTGCCCTCCAGAGGGACTAGAGCCTTCCCCTTTTTAAAATAAATTGAAAACGATGGGGGAAATCGGAGCCTCCTATCAAATTCTTCCCCAGTTTGGATATTTGCCCTTTCTTTAAAAAAAAATAAAGGAAGCACACAGCTCTTTGCTCGGAACTAGGGGAAATCAGCCTCCGGTTGATGCCCCTGTCAATCTTTCTCGACCGGCAGATCTACGCCGAGAAGATCCGGCCCCTGGTGAAGGACGGGGTGTATTTCATGTACCAAGCTCTGCATGGGCCTTCCAAAAAGATCCTCGTGGAAGGAGCCAATGCAGCACTCCTGGATATCGATTTCGGTAAGTTTTGTAAAATTAAAACTTACCGGTTTTGTTTACAGCTTGTTCTTTCCTGAATCAAAAAGGGCCCGCAAGCCAGCTTAGTCTTAGTAGCTAGGTTCGATCCGTGTGCAGTGCTTATCCTTCAAACCACGGTTTATTAAATCGGCCACAAGGACCTGCGTGCACACACTCGGCTAAAGCAACCCCACACAATTTAGGCACTGCTTGTTGTGGCTGGCCAGCAGAGTCAGAGAGTGAGGAGGGTTGGGGAGGGACCTGGGCCAGTCCTGGAGTCTGGGGAAGGCTCTGAGGAGGGCTCTGTGTCGGAGGCAGAGAGGGGGCCAGGGCCATCTGACGGTTATCAGCTGCCTTCCGAGTCAGACATCAGTGAGGCAGAAGAACAGCTGGAGCCTGTTCCCAGTGTGCGCATATACAGAGTTACCAGACGAAGGAAAGAGCTAAAGAACAGGGATCGACTTGGGAGGAAGGCCCCAGGTGGACGGTGAATGGCCCCTCCCAGAGGAAATAAAAGAGGAGCAACAGGGGAGTGGAGTTTGCAGGAGGCCATTAGTTCATTCCTGTGTTCTTGCCAAGTATTGCTGTGTCGGAGGCAGAGAGGGGGCCAGGGCCATCCGACAGTTATCAGCTGCCTTCGGAGTCAGACATCAGCGGGGCAGAAGAACAGCTGGAGCCTGTTCCCAGTGTGCGCATACACAGAGTCACCAGACGAAGGGAAGAGCTAAAGAACAGGGGTCGACTTGGGAGGAAGGCCACAGGTGGACGGTGAATGGCCCCTCCCAGAGGGGATAAAAGAGGAGCAAAAGGGGAGTGGAGTTTGCAGGAGACCATTAATTCATTCCTGCATTCTTGCCAAGTATCACCCTGGCCCCTCTCCAAGCCAGATCAAGGTCGGTAGTTGTAAACTCTTTTGAAAGACTGTGGGAGAGGAAAGACTTTGCTGGAGAGGAATTTACTGTCAATTAAATAAAAAGGGGTTTATCGGAACGGGGACTCGGCTTCGTGCCGCTGGGGAATCCTGGGTCAGAACAGGGCCAAACACAATTCCTACAACCCTTGTCCATATGTTTTGGTTCTCTTAATCATCTCACTTGCTCCCCTTTGCACTTTGTCCAAAATCTCCCCGTCTTTTTCGTAGCGTGGTGTCGAAAATTGGTCGCATGTGGGCTGTGAACTTCCCAGCTGGATACTCTAACTTTAAATTTGCAAGTGTTCGCTGACTCAAAAAAAGAAAAAAAATCTCCTTTTGTAGCCCCCCCAAAATGTTCTCCTCTCTCCCAAAGGTACTTACCCCTTCGTGACCTCCTCGAACTGCACCGTGGGAGGGGTATGTACCGGCCTTGGCATACCCCCCCATTACATCGGCAAGGTGTACGGCGTGGTGAAGGCGTACACCACCCGCGTTGGCGTGGGAACCTTCCCCACGGAGCAGAACAACGTAAGTGCCAGAACATCGGGGGGGGGGTGTCTTCCCCAGATCTTGAAACTCACCTGGCGGGAAAGCTGTTTTCTCTGTGTCCTGGACAATTTTATTCTCCACCAGTTGATAACCCAGCATTGCCCGGGTATTTATTTATAGGGGGGAAATGTCCGGATCAAACGTAATTTCTAAGGTTGGATTTTCCCCCTTACCAGAGAGAGCCCCCTTGTGGAATACTGTGAAACTGTTACCGTGGCAACTCCGCTGTGCTGTACAGTAGAAGCCAATTTACAGCGGTACAGTAGAAGCCATTTGAAGGCACAACAGGCTGTATCTTAACAGAACACACCACCCCGAGGGGTGTTAGGGTTGTCTTACCCCTATTTGTTTCCAGAGAGTAAGTCGTCTATGTAGCAAGTTTGGTTGAAGTTGCTCAAGGCATTCCAGAGTTATGCTGGTGTACACACACACACACACACACACACACACACACACACAATCACACAATTAATTAATTCTCAACCTTTGCATCCCATCACGTCATACTTATTCATTCTCTCTCTCTCTCTCTCTCTCTTTCTCTACCTATCTATCTATCTATCTATCTATCTATCTATCTATCTATCTCTATGTCTGTCTGTCTCTCTCTCTCTCTCTCTCTCACACACACACACACACACACACACACACACATATATATGTGTGTGTTTTATTTGTGCTGATAAATACAACGGCAACAGTAAAAATATTGGGTTTCTGTCGTGATGGACTCTTGTGACGAGCCGATTGACAGAGAATGGAAGCAGTTAGCTTCCTCCCATAATTGGGGCATACCAGGGGTTGTGACTTTAATATATGTGTGTGTGTGTGTGTGTGTGTGTGTGTGTACACACACATATATACATACATACACACACACACACCTTGCATCCCTTCCGAGACTCGGTTCCTTGCCGTAAGATAAAATCCTATTGGATCGTCTTGATGAATGTCGAATAAATGAATTATATTACCAAATAATACTAAATGTACTAATTTTAGCCAGGGTAGATAAAAATCGATGATTAAAAAAAACAAAAAAAAACCCCGGATTTTTAAAAAAACGTAAATCGTTGTTGTTGTTTTTTTTACTTTCATCAAATTTATCTTAATCAAATGCTTTTGGAGTAAAAATCTATCTCAAGATAGTTTTCCATTGAAGACAACATTCATAATTTAGGTTATTCAGCATGAAATGGAGCTTAGTTATGAAGCCTTTGAGGCTACTGTCTATTCTGCAATATTGGGACTGTCGGTGAGTCAACAGCGGGCCAGAGGAGGAGGAGGAATCACTGCGGGAGAGAGACGACAGCTGCTCTTTAAAAATTACGATTTAAATCGAGTCGATTTAAAATCAAGCCTCTTTACTGGCGATTTAAATTGTGATTTGATTTAAATCAAACCCACCCTGATTTTAATCAGTTACCATGGTTACTTACGTGGGGTTTTTTTGGGTTGATGTCTGAATATTTCAGCAGGAAAAAAAATCGGGATTTGGCTTAAGGAGTGTCCACACCGTACATTTCTTTTTAAAAAAAATAAAATCTTTGCAGGAGATCGGCGAGACGCTCCAAACACGAGGACGGGAATTCGGCGTCACCACGGGCCGTAAGCGTCGCTGCGGCTGGCTAGATCTCGTCCTGGTGAAATACGCCCACATGATCAATGGTTTCAGCGCGTGAGTTCTCTTCCAAATTTTACTTTTTTCCCCCGCCTTCTGTTTTTATTGTTCCTTGCGGGATTCGAACGTCCCGTGAAATTTTGTGAAGAGCCGAGGTGGCGCAGTGGTGAAAATGCAGCGCTGCAGGCTACTTCAGCTGACTGCAGTTCTGCAGTTCGGCTGTTCAAATCTCACCGGCTCAGGGTTGACTCAGCCTTCCATCCTTCCGAGGTGGGTAAAATGAGGACCCGGATTGTTGTTGGGGGCGATATGCTGACTCTGTAAACCGCTTAGAGAGGGCTGAAAGCCCTATGAAGCGGTATATAAGTCCAACTGCTATTGCTATTTTGCAAAACGGCGCCCCCCCTGTTGGCAGGGGAGACCTCTACGTTCTGCTTTTCGGTGCGGCTTCGGGAGTCCTCGGCTTAGCCACAATTGCTCAGTGAGAAATCGGGCCAGGGAGTTTAGCCTCCCCAGTTTATGGCTTTCCTTGCCACGTTGGTGAAACGGTTCTTTAAATCGGCGACGCCGTTGTTAAATGACACCCTTCGACTCGGCTGGTCAGAAGGTCGCCAAAGGGGAGTGCGTGAGCCGCCCGGGACGCTGCGACCGTCGTAAACACGAGTCAGTTGCCAAGCGCGTGAATTTTGACCCCCAAGGAGTCTGCCACGGTCGTAAGTGAGAAACATAACCCTAAGAGGATGCTTTTTGACTTGATCATAACGCTTTTTTTGGGGGGGGGGATGCTTCCTAGCCTAGCTGTGACGAAGCTGGACATCCTTGACACTTTTGAAGAGATCAAAGTGGGCGTGGAATACCATCTGGATGGGAAGCAGATTCCATATTTCCCAGGTGAGACCACGGAATTTGGGGGGGGGGGGTGTCAAACCCCTTATGTCCCAGCAGGTAAGGAGTTAATTCTTGCCTCTGTATCAATAGAAGGGACTATTTGGAGACGGGGATGAACTGTGGGGGTCCTTGGTGCTCTCTGAGCTTGGTGGTTTCCTTGGAGACGTTTCGCGACCCAACTAGGTAACATCATCAGTGCTAGAAGGGAGAGGGATTTGCTACAAAAGGCCTCCTGGCACGGATAACGTTACCTTGTTGGGTCATGAAAGGTTGGCAAGAAAACCAACAAGCTCAGAGAGCAACAAGGACTCCACAGTCGTCCTCTTTTCTTCCCCCTCCCTTCCTCCTGCTCACAAACCTCCTAGCACTGATGATGTTACCTAGCTGGGTCATGAAACGTCTGCAAGAAAATCACTAAGCTCAGAGAGCACTAAGGACCCCACAGTCGTCCTCCTCCTTTCTCCCTCCTTCCTTCCTTTCTTTTCCTCCTCCTTTTTGCAATCCCCACTCGTTTCTAGCACTGATGATGTTACCTAGTTGGGTCATGAAACGTTTGCAAGAAAACCACCAAGCTCAGAGAGCACCAAGGACTCCGCAGTCCTCCTCCTCCTCTTTCTTCTTCTTCTTCTTCTTCCTTCTCCTCCTCTCCACTATCCCCACTCCCTACTAGCACTGATGATGTTACCTAGTTGGATCAAGAAACGTCTGCAAAAAAACAAGCAAGCTCAGAGAGCACCAAGGACCCCACAGTTCCCCCCTCCTTCTCCTCTTCCTTCTCCTCCTCCTCCTCCTCTTCTCCATAATCCCCACTCCCTTCTAGTCCTGATGATGTTACCTAGTTGGGTCTGCAAGAAAATCACTAAGCTCAGAGAGCACCAAGGACCCCACCGTTGACCTCCTCCTTTCTCCCTCCTTCCCTCCTTTCTTTTCCTCCTCCTCCTCTTTGCAATCCCCACTCCTTTCTAGCACTGATGATGTTACCTAGTTGGGTCATGCAAGAAAACCACCCAGCTCAGAGAGCACCAATGATCCCACATTCCTCTCCCTCCCCCCAAAACCCCACTCATTCCTACACTGACGACGTTCCCCGGTTGGGTCATGAAAACGCCTGCAAGGAAACTCCCAGTCTCACAGATCCCCCCCCCCCCCGAGGAACCCTAACTAGATCCTCTGTTCCTCCCGATTGCTCTCCTCAGCCAATCAGGAGCTCCTGAACAAAGTCACGGTGAAGTACAAGGACCTCCCCGGATGGAGGTGTTGCACCGAAGGGGCTCGCACCTTTGACGACTTGCCCGCCGAGGCCCAGGCTTACATCCGCTTTATCGAGGAATACCTGGAAGTCCCAGGTGAGTCTTTGGGGCGGTCCCCAAATTGGCGATATACCGCGTTTCCCCGAAAATAAGACCGTCATAAATACGAACCCCCTGTTAAGTATCTGAATGTCAATCACGTGACCCCCTCCCCCCCCCATGGGGAAGCTGCAAAGGTCGTACGGTGAAAAACAGTCAAGTTTCCAGTGCCGTTGTAACTTCGGTCACTAAATGGACTGTCGTAAATCGAGGACTACCTGCATAAGCAAGTTGGGGCGGGGGAGGAAGGGGAGTGAAATTCCAGCACAAAATTGCGACTTGCAAGATTCTGTAATTCGAACCGATGCCGGAATGACCCATGAGTTGATTTCCTGGTGGTCTCCTCTTTAGATAACTCCCCGTCTCTCTTCTCTCTTTCCCAGTCAAGTGGATCGGCGTGGGGAAATCCCGCAAATCCATCATCAAACTGTTTTGAGGTCTCCCGCCCGGACAGATGGCCGCCCGCCCCTCCGGAATGCACTCAAGCCAGCCCCCCCCCCCCAACCTCTTACTAGCGCAAACATAGCGTCCCTTCCTCAGTTTCCCCCCATGTAAAATTTCCTCTTGGCCCTTCTTTCTCTCCCTTGGCTCCTTTGGAAGTGAATTAGAACCAGCTGGCTGGCAGTTGAGATTTACAAATCTTTCCAGGACAAATTAAGAGCACACACTCCATTTTTGCACGCCTTTCTCCCCCCCCACCCAATAAGTTGCCCTCGATCACCCCTAACCTTCATCTGACCAGCATTCGTGGTTCACTGTCTCTCTCTACATTATTAATCCCCTTGGTCATTCCCTGGCAATTAGCTTGACCTCATATTGGAGGTGTCTCTTCCCCCACCCCCTCCAGCCCAAAATTTTTTTTTGGGGGGGGGGGTGTTCATGGGAATTGTAGTTCTCTGGCGCAAAAATGGCGGCCTTCTGTTATCTACTACAATCCCACCAAGGGTCGGCTGGCAGTGAGGAATGCTGGGAGCTGTAGTTTCCACATCATATCTACTGTATAGAACCGGGCGGTAAGTAGCTTTCTGAGCAGGAAAGGTCCGTCGTAATTTCAAACGGTCACAAAGGGGGGATCCGTCATAAGTCGCGGACTCCCCGGGCCTTGACACGTCGCCCGGTTTTATTTTTATTTTTTTTAGCTTTCTACATTTTAAAGAGAAAAAAAAAACAACAGCACGCTTTCTACGTTTAAATCTAATTGTGGAGATCTCCTTCCTTGGGGGGAATCGCTAAATTACGGAAGCACTCCCTGTAGATTTTAGTGGTTGCTTTTTCCCCTTGGGGACCTTAATCAGGACTAGCCTCTTTAATTGCCGTCGGTTAACAAGGGAAGCAGCCGTTTAACCCGGCAGCCGATGGGATGCTAAAGCTTTGTGGATTTCCACTTACACAAACCTCTCTTAACTGGGTCCAAACAGGCAAAACGTTAGTGGTTTAGAACCTGATCTTACGTCGACCTTGTTCTCACGTCGTTTCTTTGTTCCTGGCACTCGGCAAATCCGCCACCAAAAAAGCAATAAAAGAATCACGGTTTATTTTTATAAATCGGTTGGAATAGTGAAAGAAAGAAAGAAAAAATCTCCGTTCTTTTTTCATTTTTTTTTCTTCCCAGGTTTGCACATCGTCGGCTAGTCCTCAACTTACAATCGTAACTGGGGCAAAATTTCCGTCATAAAAGTCACGGATGTCGTTAAGTCGGATGCCGTTTTACGACATATTTTCATGGCGGCCGTTGGAAACAAACCGGGTGTTTGTTAAGCGAGTCCAGCTTTCCCCTTTTAACTTCGGTCGTTAAACGAATGTTTGGTTGTAAGTTGAAGACTACCTGTTCCACACCCACACACGCGTGCGTGCGCGCAGCCATTTTGATTGATCCCTGAGGATGATCCGGGAGGTTGTGAATCCAGAGATCTCTTGTTTGGGGTTCTTTTACGAGCAAATCCTCTATTTTCCCCACCCTTTTCTCCCGCACGAATTCTTACCACTCGCAATCGGCAAGAACGGACTAAATTTTATTAACATTCCGTGCTTTCTGACGTACAGAACAGGGGGGTGAGAAGTGGTGAGAAGAACCATCGGCTTGTCGTGGAAACCTTCTGCCCTTCCTGAGGGTGGGAGGAGGTGGGGGGGGGGAGACCTGTGGGGCAGGGGAGGAAGAGGAGGAGGAGGAAGAGGGAAGGGCTGGCTTCACTTAACCTCGATTCGGAGCTCAACTTTTAACCATGGTGAAGTTGGTGGGAACAATGCTGGAACGAAACGCCCTCGGTTGGATCCCAGGGCCGCTGGCTGTTTGATCTAATTGGGGGAGGGTACTTGGGTACCCTGATTTACTCCCCCACCCCCTAAGCAAACCACAGATCCCCACATTTGGGGAAATGAGGCTGTTGCTTTCGTATCAATGCTCTGCGTTATTTCTGCTTCCTGAGTTTAGAAGCTTTGTGGAAAATGGGTTGGGGGTCTCTGCAGGAGAAAATAAAATAAATAAAATCCCCCTTTTTTTTCTACCCCCGGTGATAGGAGCTTGGAGGCCTAGAATCCTGCAATAACCCAACTCCATACAGATTGATGAGTATAAAGTGTGTGTGTGAGTGTGTGTGTGTGTGAAGGAAAGGGGATAAGGGGCAGATGGGTAGGTGGGAGCAAAAATAGTTCAAAGCAGAGCGCAGAAGAATTTCTTTTCCCGGAAGGGGTTTTCCGAGGTGGGCACAGGGCTAATGAGGGGGTCCTCGCAGATGTGGGCATCGCAGTAGGTTCAAGTCGGCGGCCGCTTTCGACACCTAGGAAGGGGGGGGGGGACAAAATTAAGAGAATGGCATTCATCTGTTGGAAGTTGACATTCAACTACATTTAGGCTACAAATCCGGGCTGCAGTACTCTATATAGACACCAGGTGGCGGACGAGAGAAGAAAACCAGCTGCTCGAAAGTCGCCACCGCCCGCTAGTGGCTGCTGGCAGTTTTGCAGGCCGTGTTTTCGCGACCTAACGACTGCGAGCAGGGGGGGATTCTGGGAGTTGAAGTCCCCGCCCGTTTCCTCACCTTTATTCTGCACATGCTGGCCTCAATCTTCAGTTGCTCCACCATTTTGCGAGCCTGACCGATGCTCATTGTGCTGTTGACGGGGGTTTCGCCCTTCATGAAGAACCTGCGGAGGACATCAGAGAGGGGGAAAGACCACCCAAAGGACGTTAATGGAGACGTTGAAGGGCGTCCCGCAAAACGAGCCCTAACTTGTCCTTGCAAGCGACTTCGCTAGAAGTAGAATTTGCTGGATCTTAAATTTAGGGCTAAGTTGCAGTATTCCAGGTGGCCACTGGAGGGCGCCCAGGCCATTCCAAAACCGGCACAGTACTGCATTGCTCCACCTAGTGGATGTCAATAGGTTTGCGCCCCCATGGTCAAGTTTTCTTAAAGAGGGAGTTAACCCAAGTAGAAATCCTTGTGTTAATAACCTGCTTGAACATCTGGAGGACAACTTCCATCATGTCATTAAGACAGGATGGTTTAGTAGTAAAACTCTTGGCCCAGCTCTGCCTGGGAAATTTATATTTTTTGTTTTTAAGGATTTTGTTCTTTGGGGTTGCTCTTGCAAGAGATCTCTCAATTGTAACAGGATACCAGGATTGGAAGGGGCCTTGGAGGTCATCTAGCCCAACCCCCACTGCTCAAGCAGGAGACCCTATCCCATTTCAGACAAGTGGCTGTCGAATCTCTTCTTGAAAATCCCCAGCGACGGGAAGGAAAGGGAAGAAAGAAAAAGGAATAGCAGAATAACATTAACAAGAGTTGGAAGGGACCTTGGAGGTCTTCTAGTCCAACCCCTCCTGTTGAAGCAGGAGATCCTATACCATTCCAGACAAATGGCTGCCCAGTCACTTCTTTAAAAAACCCCAGTGATGGGAAGAAAAGAAAAAGAAAGAAAAAAAGAATAGAATAACATTAACAAGAATTGGAAGGGACCTTTGAGGTCTTCTAGTCCAACCCCCTCCCCCTGCTCAAGCAGGAGACCTTATCCCATTCCAGACAAAGTTGTTTCCCAATCTCTTCTTCAAACCCTCCAGTTTTATACAAAGAATACGACGTTAAAACAAAAATGGATCCTATCTAATCTTTGATTATAACTTGAGGACTAGCAGCATGGCTAGGCCCACATTCACCCAGCAGGGGGTCGAGAGTGCGTGGGACTGCATCATCCATGGCACAACTGTTATTTTGCACCGGGGTTAAGCAGGATAGTTTACGTCTAACCTCGTCCTTGTGGCTGCTATCTCAATAACCATGGTTTCCTTAGCTGCAGTTTATCGTATCGGCCTTAAACCTGGCTTGATTTACACAACATGCCATAAATCATGGAAAAAAGAGCGACGTTTGGTGTGTCGCTGGGTTCCTACAACATCACAACTTCAATGTGTTGTGTGAAGGTAGACCCAGGCTGAATGCAGGGAGGGGGAATGAGGGAGAAGGAGAACAATACATTAAAAATAACTCCAACGTAAACAAGAGTCCATTTTCTTTTCTTACAAACCAGAATCCTCTAAATAAGCCTTTATTGCTTCATTCAAAACCAGGACGCTTTTGTTTTTCCCTACAACGACCGAATCTTGTGTGCCATAAAGACGGAATTAAACTTTCCCTGGTTCTTTAGAAAAACACCTTCCCTTCCCTTCTGATCCGATGCAAAATTCCCTCCGTAGAAATTTCATTTTGAAATGTTTCTGCTTCGTCTCTCTCTCTCTTTCTCTCCCCCTATTTGTTTTCTGCCCCGAGCCCTTCCTTCCCGGATCTCGAGATAAATAGAAAAGAAAAGAAAAATCTCTTCAGGGGGAAAAAAAGAAGAGAGATTTCAAAACAGAAATAAAGACCCCTCCCAATCTAGTGTGACATCGAAAGGAATTCACAGCCAAAGCAGGGAGAGGTGAATTTTTAAAATAATTCTGTTTCCATCTCTGATTTCCAAACCCCAACAGAGGGCAAGATCTGTCTGTCTGTTATCCCTCCTTTAGCTACCTTATTTATTGTTTCCTTCACCTTTCCTTCCTTCCAACCATCTTTTCCTCCCTTTTCTTCCTCCCCCTCTGTCTTTGCCTGTCTACCTTATTTACTCACTCATTCACTCCATCTTTTCCTCCCCCTCCTCTACCTCCCTTTTTCCTTCTTTCCTTCCCCTCTCCTCTCTGTCTTATTTAGTCACTCCATCATCCATTTTTTCCTCTCTACCTCCCTTATCTGTCCTTCCCCTCTCCCTTCTTGTCTAATTTACTCATACACTCCATCATTTTTTCCTCCTCTCTGCCTCCCTTTTCCTTCCTTCCCCTCTTCCTGTCTATCTTATTTACTCACTCACTCACTCCATCCATCAACCATCTTTTCCTCCCTCTATCTCCCTTATCCTCCCTTCCTTATTTACTCTGTCCATCATCCATCTTTTCCTCCCTCTCTATCTCCCTTATCCATCCTTCCTATCTTATTTACTCACTCCATCCATCATCTATCTTTTCCTCCCTCCCTCTCCCTTATCCATCCTTCCTTCCTTACTCCATCCATCATCCATCTTTTCCTCCCTCTCTCTATCTCCCTTATCCATCCTTCCTTCCTTCCTATCTTATTTACTCACTCCATCCATCATCCATCTTTTCCTCCCTCCCTCTCCCTTATCCATCCTTCCTTCCTTACTCCATCCATCCATCTTTTCCTCCCTCTCCCTATCTCCCTTATCCATCCTTCCTTCCTTCCTATCTTATTTACTCACTCCATCCATCAACCATGTTTTCCTCCCTCCCTCTATCTCCCTTATCCATCCTTCCTTCCTTCCTTACTCCATCCATCATCCATCTTTTCCTCCCTCTCTCTATCTCCCTTATCCATCCTTCCTTCCCTCCTATCTTATTTACTCACTCCATCCATCATCCATGTTTTCCTCCCTCTAGCTCCCTTATTCTTCCTTTCTAATTTACTTCATCCATCCATCCATCCATCCATCTACTCTGTCATGTCTGTCTGTCTGTCTATCTATCTATCTATCTATCTATCTATCTATCTATCTATCTATCTATCTATCTATCTATCTATCACATTCCAATAATCCCTATGAAAAGATCCCTCATATAGCTGGGCCCCTTTCCACCACCCCCTACCCTGTAGAGTTTTCCTGTATTTACATAGAAATCATTTCTCTCCCACCTCCCTCCCTGACCTTCCCCCCCCCCCCGAGACCGAAAGGACCCAAGTGGGGAAAACCCAAACCGCACACACCTTTGTAGAGATTTTTTCCTGCCGAAAGTGAAGACGGAGCGAAGTCCCGACTGTTCAAGGCTGGAGGCTGAGATGATCTGGGGAGAGTCACCTGGGCTGGGAGGGAGGCAGTTGCGGGGGGGGGGGGGGGGCACTGCAGCAGCCCCTGCAGAATCCTCTCCCAAGGCGGAACGACCAGAAGGGGGCTGTTTCCCACCCACCCCTGCCTTCCTAAGGCACTTGGCGCACCTTGGCTGAGATGGAATTGAATCCCACGGATGGATAATACCTTGAGGATTCCACAGAGCAATTAACGCTGGGACCAAACCATCTCTTTTAAAGGGGGGGGGGGAGAAGGAAGGGAGAGCTGATGGTAACACCACCACCCCCCCCTTTGCCCAGGCAGCCATTGCTTGAAAGCCAGGACTGGAAAGTGTGGGAGGGGGCTGGCATAGCCAGACTCTGTTATGGAATAGAGGTTGATTTGAGGAGGGGGCACAAAAGGAAGAAGAAGCAGAGTCGAAAGAGAGTGGCTGGGTCCCTTTGTCAACCCCCCACCCCACCCCTTGTGCCAATATGAACGCTGGGGAGCTGCAGTATTGCCAGCAATTGCTTTCATTTACAAATCTGACATCAACAGCCTTTTAAAAAAATAAAATCCCCCCCTCCCAGTTCATTGGGCATCAGGCTTCCAAAACCTGGCTCCTTTTGCTGCATCACCTTGGGAAAGGAAGACTGGGTGGAGACTCTGATGGGCATAATCAGGGGTTAAATACAAGACGGGGTCTAATCGCAGAGGGAAGGAAGGAAAGAAGGAAGGGGTAGAGAGAGAAGGAAAGGAAGTGGGAGGGAATGAGAGAGAAGGAAGGGAGGAGAAAGAAGAAAGAAAATGGGAGGGGGGAAAGAATTGGAAGGAAGGGAAGGAGAAAAAAGGAATGAGAAGGAAGGGGGAAAGAAGGAAGGAAAGGGGATGGAAGGAGAAAAGGAAGGAAGGGGGAGGGAAGGAAAAAAGGAATGAGAAGGAAAGAAAGAAGGGAAGGAGAAGGAAATGGGAAGGAAGGAGGGAAAGGAAGGAAGGGGAAGAGGAGAAAAAAGGAAGAGGGAAGGAGAAAGAAATGGAAGGAAGGGGAAGGAAGAGGGAAGGAGGAAAAAGGGGTATTAACAATTGATATAACTTAAATAGAGCTTCACAGCCTATATATATTGTTATGCCATTGGGCTGAATTATTTAATTCATATAATTATTCTTGAAATGGGTCTATATATGTTCTTCTAGCCCATGAAATGTTTTTAAAGCACCCCAAACATCCTGTTAACTCAATGTCTTGGTTCACACCTTATTCTAAGAACTGGTTTATTTAACCATTGACGCAACATGCTTAGCCGTAAGGGCACCGCCAATTGTGGCTTATTAATTTAATTGCAGGTAAACAGATGGAAAATTTAACATAAAACCTGTACCAGGTCAATACTTCGTAAACAGGTACCTAGAGAATTGAACTCCAAGTGGCTATTTCACGATACCATTAGACACATGTGTTCAATGTTCCTACCAAGATTAGCAAATTTCAACAGAGATAAAATATTCATTATTTATATATTTATAAATTATATTTATATATTTATTTATTTATATTTATTATGCCTAGGCCACGACTATGGGGTTGTGCGAACGCAAGCCCCAACTCATAAGGAAGCCTAAATATATATTTAATTATGAAATGAAAGACCTCTGTTTCAGAGAAGAAGAGGAGAATAGAATAAAATTAGAGGAATAGAATAAGGAATAGAATAGAATTAGAGAAATAGAATTAGAAGAATAGAGTTTAGAATAGAGTTTAGAAGAAGCTCAAGCTGGAGGAGGAGGAGAATAGAATAGAATTAGGAATAGAATTAGAGGAATAGAATAAGGAATAGAATAGAGTAGAATTAGAAGAATAGAATAAGAGCCGAAGTGGAGCAGTGGTTAGAGTGCAGTACTGCAAGCCATTCAGCTGACTGTTATCTGCAGTTCGGCGGTTCAAATCTCACCGGCTCAGGGTTGACTCAGCCTTCCATCCTTCCGAGGTGGGTAAAATGAGGACCCGGATTGTTGTTGGGGGCAATATGCTGACTCTGTAAACCGCTTAGAGAGGGCTGAAAGCCCTATGAAGCGGTATATAAGTCTAACTGCTATAAGAGCTTAGAAGAAGCTCTTGGAAGGAGGAGGAGGAGGAGGAAGAAGAAGAAGAAGAAAGAAAAAAGAAGACTGGGTGTCCTTGGTGCTGAGCTGGGGAGTTTTCTTGCAGACGTTTCATGACCCAACTAGGTAATGTCATCAGTGCTACAAGGGAGGAGGTGGAGAAGGAGCAAGAAGAGGAGGTTGTGGAAGAAGAATAGGAAGAAGAAGAAGAAAGCAGAGGAGCCTTTGTTTGAAATCTCTTTATTTTCCTGAGTGAGCATCCTTCCTTCCCTCCAGCATCTTATTCAGAGAAAAGGCACCGAAGCGGTCCTCCGCTTGGGCCCGTCTCCATGGAAACGGGAGGCAGGCAGCCGCCGCATCCCTCCGACCACGTGACTAAGAAGATGCTCTCGGCCGCAGCAGCAGCGTAGCAAAAAAAAAAACATCAACAGGCCCCTCCTCTCCTCCTCCTCCTTCCCCCTCCCTCCTCGGGGGCGGGGCCAAACCCGGAAGAGGCAGCACCAGACCCACATTTGGGTAAAGGAGGGGGGAGAGAAGGGAGGGGAGAGTTTAAAGGGAGAATCCAGAGGTGGAGGAGCAGCAGCAGCGCTGAAACTAATCCAGGTGCTTTGAAATTTTATTTTTTCTCCTAATAATGCAAACTGACAACCCCCCCCCCCTTGGCTTTCTTTCCCTACCCCACCCCCCAACCCCACAATTAAGGTTTGCAATCTAGGCGATGGGACTTTTAAAAAGCCCCCCCTCTGCATTTCCCCCCTCCTTATTTTCCTCCCCATTCTTGCAGACAGCATCTCTGATCCTTTTTTTTTGCAATCCTGGTTGCCTCTATTAAACTGAGATGGGATGGTGATTTGTGGTTTGGAACAAGCTTCCCTCCTTTCCAAAGAAACTAAACCAAGATTTTTTGGGGGGGGGGAGATGGGGAGGGCATATACTTTGTCTCCTTGTCTCTAATTAAAAACCAGGATTCCTCGCTTTATAATAAGAGGCCATGTCCAATTTTATTTTTATTTATTTATTTATTTCGTCAAGCATGTATTAGATAACATATATTAAGTATAAACATGATTTTGGATACATGAAATGTGTAGGAATAAAAAGAAACAATTCCCCTGTGATTTTTTTTCCTCTCCCTTGGGTGCAAAAAACAGGATGCCTGTGCGTTTGGATTTGTATATTGTTGTACTAAGCTTTGTATGGATGCCTTTTGTCAGTTTAAAAGAAATATGAATTAAGAATGCTTAGAATTTAACTAGAAGCTGCATCGGAGATAACTGGGGAAAAAGGGGGCTGTAATTCTAAAATTTTAAAGGCTGTTAGTTTGATTTGCCAGAGCATGGTAGCAAATGTAAACAGTATAAGTAAATTTAAAAGTGTGGTTTTGGAGAATTGTGAGAGATTCTGGTTCACAGTTGTGAAACAAAGACAGGCAAGGAACATTCCTGTAAATATTCTGTTGTGTGTTTAGTAACTTAAAAAGAGCCGGTGTATCTCTGAATCAGTTGGCATTGCTGTGTTTTGAATGGGGATTTAACTTTAAGCTCCCCATTGTGTAATTTATTTATTAAATGTTTATGGCGTCCATCTACCTTAAAGATTATTAAACCAGTAAAAAAAAAATTGAACATTACAAAATTAAGATTATGCAGATTGAAATATTGTTAAAAACTGTCCTAAAACTGCAACTAAGACTCCCAACTAAAACCACTACTACTAGGGAGTGTAACTTTGGAGCAGTAACTGATTTTAATCTCTTTTCTGTCCCAAGTTTTGCCTTCTTGCTTGAGGAAAGAAAAAAAATGAAAATACTTTTACTTTGGTTGAACACTTTGCTCCTCAGAATTCTGAATTGGGAGCTTTGCACTGTAATAATTTAACTAACTATATTTATA
This sequence comes from Thamnophis sirtalis, assembly GCF_051295495.1. Taxonomy (NCBI): domain Eukaryota; kingdom Metazoa; phylum Chordata; class Lepidosauria; order Squamata; family Natricidae; genus Thamnophis; species Thamnophis sirtalis. The sequence goes on along the minus strand of NW_028261382.1, from coordinate 43,071,023 downwards.
AGCTTTTATCTTCCCTCTTTTTACAGAAAGCATTTTGTTTTTTAAATGGTTCCAATTAAGTGTTGGCTGTATTGAGAAGTAGGGACCAAATGTATCACAGTCCTCGAGAAAACATGTTTTTATTTATTATGTGTTTGTTTAGAAAATGTACAATTTCCGCCTCTGGAGTTGAGATGGGCGGCACCTACATTTAATAAATAAAATAAAAACATAATAAATAAAATGTATTAATTTTTACTACTTTTATTAAAATGTATTAACTTCCAACACTGGAAGTCTTTAAGAAGATGTTGGAGAGCCATTTGTCTGAAATGAGTGTTTCCTGCCTAGGCAGGGGGTTGGACTAGAAGACCTCCAAGGTCCCAACTCTGCTATTGTACAAATAAAACGTTCATAAATAAAATAAAAACACTCACAGTTGACTCTGGGCAGCTTACAAAAATAAAACCCCAATGCAAACCCCAAGAAACTTTCCGACAAACTGGGATTGTTTTTTTTAACATTCCACAGTCAGCGAACCGAGAATGTTGATTCTGACACCATTCTTTGTCAGCTTTGTCTGGGTTACACAGACAGAATTGGCAAAGGAAGGGGGTCAGAGGCTCACTTTTTTTTTTTGCAACGTGGGTTATAATTGCTCCATCCCATGATAACCTTCCCCCTCCCCCACTTTGCTGTTGAACCTCCTTCTCCAAGAAGTCTTAATGCTCACAGATCCTTGCAGGGAAAAGTTGAACCCGTCGAAAGAGAATATGTGCCAAGAGTTTGCAAAATCCGACGTCTGCCATAACCCTGGATCTATTTTGTATTTTTTTTCCATTTTAGGAACCTTCTGTGCCCTGCGGAGCGGCGTCTAAAGAACAGCCTAATTTCCTAAGAGGAGGCGACTTATTACCCCGCCTTCCCTCCCCATCCAGCATGTTCCGACTGTTTTTCTCATGAAGCCAAAACCGCTTTCCGAAAACCGCGATGTACCAGCGTCCCGTCTTCCCTCCGGTCCTTTCCGCCTGCGGAGAAAGCTTTTGACTCCCAGATTTAAAATTCACGACGAAGCTTTCCTTGTTTTTTTTCCTTAAAATCCCTTCACCGTTGGCGTAAGGAACTCCCGTTAACCTCGCTCGGCTTTTCCCCGCGGTACCAAACCGCGGACACTCGCCGCGGGGGTTGATCTCTAAACGCATCGACTTAACTCTCCTTGGATCCCGCGCCAACCGCCGCCATGTCGGCCAGTCCTGGACCGTTCTTGGTGTGGGTCCAAGAAGTCGCCTCCTTGCTAATGCTGCGAGTGCGTCGCACGGTCCTACAGACGGCCATTTTGTTCTGCGTGCTGCTGCTACTGCTCTGGGTCTCCATTTTCCTCTACGGCAGCTTCTATTACTCCTACATGCCGACGGTCAGTTATGTCAGCCCCGTCCACTACCAATTCAGGTTAGTTTGACGGATGGGGTTTTTGTAGCAGACTGGGTTAGTAGGAGATTATAGCAATAGCCCTTAGCTCTCTACATGGGGCTGCCCTTGAAGAGCATCCGGAAGCTTCAACTGGTCCAGAATGCGGCTGCGCGGGTTGTCATGGGGGCACCCAGATACTCCCATGTTACACCCCTTTTAGGCGGCCTGCACTGGTTGCCGGTTGTCTTCCGGGTGCGATTCAAGGTACTAATTATGACCTTTAAAGCGCTCCATGGCTTAGGCCCAGGGTACCTGCGAGACCACCTACTGCCACCGGTAGCCTCCCATCGTCCAGTGCGATCCCACAGTGTTGACCTCCTCAGGGTGCCGTCGGTCAGACAGTGTCGGCTGGTGATCCCCAGGGGGAGAGCCTTCTGTGGGAGCGCCTTCCCTCGGGAATGAGCTGCCCCCGGAGCTTCGTATAATCCCCGACCTCCGGTCCTTCCGACGCGCCCTAAAAAGTTGGCTTTTCCAGCAAGCCAGCCTGGCCTGAACAAAACAAATCAAAGTATTGCTTATTGTTAATTTTAATCTGAATTCTTTAAAAAAAAAAGTGTCATTGTTAATTTTAATTGGGTTTGGGGATATCCTATTTAATTTCTTTTTAACTTTTGTAGTATGTGTTTCTTTTAATGTTGTACGCCGCCCTGAGTCCTTGGGAGAAGGGTGGCATATAAATCGAATAAACCTCAAACCTTATATGCCGCTTCAGAGTGCTTTTACAGGCCTCTCTAAGCGGTTTACAGAGTCAGCCTCTTGCTCCACAACAATCTGGGTCCTCGTTTTACCCACCTCGGAAGGACGGAAGGCTGAGTCAACCTTGAGCTGGTCAGGATCAAACTGCTGGCTGTGGGCAGAGTTAGCCTGCAATACTGCATTAAGGAAGGAAGGAAGGAAGGAAGGAAGGAAGGAAGGAAGGAAGGAAGGAAGGAAGGAAGGAAGGAAGGGCAATAGCAATCAAACTTAAACTTACATACCGCTTCACAAACCTTTCCATTGCTAAGCAAGGAAGTTGTTAAAGCGAATTACTTCTGATTTGGCCATCTTTGGGGTTTTTTTGGCCACGGTTGTTAAGCGAATCAGTGCAGTTAAGTGAATCACATGGTCGCTAAGCGAATCGGTGTCCTGTTCCCCCCATTTGACTGCTTGTCAGAAGTTTGACTGGCCAGGTCTCAAATAGTGACTCTGCCACCATTATAAATACACGCTAATTGTAAGTTCCCAAATTTTGATCTCGTGACTGCAGCGTGGCGGGGGGGGGGGGGACAGTCGTAAGAGCGAGGAACCGTCATCGGTCACTTTTTTGTCAGTTCCATGGTCATTTTGAACAGCCGCTAAAGGCATGGTGGTAAGTTGGGGACGACCTATCATTCTTTGCCCCCCCCAAAAAATTACATGTCAAAACAAACAAAATAACTTTGTAAACTTGAGATCTGCTAAAGGGTTGTCTGAATCTGATTCGGGACAACTCTGTGGTGTTTTTTTTTCAGGACAGACTGCGGCCAGGCTGGATCCGAACTCTGCTCCTTTCCTGTGGCCAACATTTCATTCATCAAGGACAGCCGAGACCAGGTGACCGATTCTCAAAGACCAGTGGATGACCGCTGTGTTTTGAAATGAAATGGAATAAGGTTGCAGGAAACCAAAGCTGTACACTATTTTTTCTTCATCTGCAGTTTTTGATAATTCTGATTCCTCCTTCCCTCCTTCTATCCCTCCCTCCCTCCCTTTATCTCCTTCCTTCCTCTCTTCTTCCCTCCCTCCCTCCTTCCTTTCCTCCTTCCCTCCCTCTTCACTCACACACCTTTAAATCCTTTCTTCCTCCTTCCTTCCCTCCTTCCTTTCTTTCCTCCCTCTCTGTCTTTCGCCCTTTCTTTCCTTCCTTTGTTCGTCTTTAGCTCCCCTCTTTTCTTCCTCCCTCTCCTTTGTCACTGACCTCTTTCATTCCTCCCCTCTTTTTCTCCCTTCTTCCTTCCTTCCCTCCTTTTCTTTCTCCTCCCTCCCTTCCTCTCTTCCTCTTTAATTCCTTTTTTTCTCCCTTCCCTTCCTTCTTC
>NW_028261382.1:43034569-43067320 GCF_051295495.1 Thamnophis sirtalis | reverse complement strand
CTCTTGACCCAACTAGGTAACGTCATCAGTGCTAAAAGAGAGTGAGGTTTGTGGAGAGAGGGAGGAGGAGGAGGAGGAGAAGAGGAAGAAGAAGAAGAAGAAGAAGAAGAAGAAGAAGAAGAAGAAGAAGAAGAAGAAGAAGAAGAAGAAGAAGAAGAAGAAGAAGAAGAAGAAGAAGAAGAAGAAGATAATTGTGGGGTCATAAGTGCTCTCTTGACCCAACTAGGTAACGTCATCAGTGCTAAAAGAGAGTGATGTTTGTGGAGAGAGGGAGGAGGAGGAGGAAGGAAGAAGAAAAAGAAGATAATTGTCGGGTCATAAGTGCTCTCTGCTTGATTTCTTGTAAACGTTTCTTGACCCAACTAGGTAAAGTCATCAGTGCTAGGTACAAATACACTCTTCTATTTGAATCAGGGGGGGAAAAAACCCAGTATCTGTAATTCTTGGATTCTTCACTTCTGATTGGTGAATTTCCTTCCTTTTTTAGGCCATGTTGCACTATCGTTCGGGGCTGTTACAGATGATCGACACAATCGCTTTCTCCGGCCTCTTCCTCACTGGGTTTACAGAACAGAAACAAACGGTGGACGTTGAGCTCTATTCCGATTACAAAGAAGATTCGGTACGATCCTCTTTTCTCCCCCTAAAAAGCCTTGAATACAGATCCTTCGAAGATCCCCCTCTTCTAATGCCGATATTAAGGAAACCGACCAGGGTTAGTCCTCGCGTTTACGACCGCAAATGGGCCCGGAATTTCCATGGCAGTTGCTAAGGGAGCCCTACCTGATTATATGACCTTTTTTGGGGGGCCCTGGGGTTATAAGCAAATCACTAAAGTCGTTAAACGAATCACGCGGTCATTAAGCGAATTTGCCTCCTGCCATGGCTTTCGGAAGCCATCTGGGAAGGTCACGAACAGCGATCAGAGATTGCAACCCTTGCCCAAATTTCGATCCCGTGATCGTGGAGATGCCCCAACGGTCGTAAGTATGAGGACTTGTTCTAAGTCCCCTTTTCCCGCGTTGGTGTAACTTCGCTAAACCAGCGGTTGTAAGTCGAGGACTTACCTGTATCTTTTAACGATTTTATAAGCCACCTTCATTGTTTATTCTACAGGCAGTCCTCGACTTGTTTAGTGACCGAAGTTACAACCGCACTCATAAAAGGGACTTATGACCGTTTTTCACACTTACAACCATTACAGCAACCGCCAAAGTCATGCGCTTGGCAACTGCTTCATAGTTATGACGGCCTCAGCGTCCCTGGGGTCACGCGATCCCCTTTTACGACCTTCGGACCAGCATAGCCAATGGGGAAGCCAGTTTCGCTTAACGACTGTGTTAACTAACCGAACGATGGCAGCGATTCGCTTAACCACGGCGGCACGCAAGGTCATAAAACGGGGCAAAAGTCACTTCACCAATGTCACAACTTAGCAAACATAAATCCCTTGTGATTGTGCGTTGAGGACTAGCTGCTTTGTCAAAGAAGGCTCTGTTTTATTTTATTCGCTCTACATTCCTGTAGGTAAAAGCAACCGGCCGAGCGAGAGATTTGATCTCGGGTCTTCTCCGTGAGATTAAGTCAGCTTGTTGATTTAGAAGCTGTCCCGGCATGTTGGATTTTTGATTTGCCAATCTGGCCAGTGGGAGTTGAAATCCGGCACTTCTGGAAAGTGTGTGTGTGTGTGTGTGTGTGTCAAGTCTGGATTAGTTGTGTTGCAATGCTGTAATGCAGCGTTTCTTAACCTCAGCAACTTTAGGACACATGGACTTCAACTCCCAGAATTCTCTAGTCCACCCCTCTTAAAGCACACTAGCTTGGGGATTCTGGGAGTTGAAGTCCATCCCTCTTAAAGCATGCTGACTAGGGAATTCTGGGAGTTGAAGTCCACCCATCTTAAAGCACACTAGCTGGAGGATTCTGGGAGTTGAAGTCCATCCCTCTTAAAGCCTGCTGACTAGGGAATTCTGGGAGTTGAAGTCCACCCGTCTTAAAGCACACTAGCTGGAGGATTCTGGGAGTTGAAGTCCATCCCTCTTAAAGCATGCTGACTAGGGAATTCTGGGGGTTGAAGTCCACCTGTCTTAAAGCACACTAACTTGGGGATTCTGGGAGTTGAAGTCCACCCGTCTTAAAGCATGCTGATTAGGGAATTCTGGGAGTTGAAGTCCACCCGTCTTAAAGCACACTAGCTGGAGGATTCTGGGAGTTGAAGTCCACCCGTCTTAAAGCACACTAGCTTGGGGATTCTGGGAATTGAAGTCCACCCGTCTTAAAGCATGCTGACTAGGGAATTCTGGGAGTTGAAGTCTACACAGCTTAAAGTTGCTAAGATTCAGAAACAGTGCTGGGATTTTCATTTTTTTTAAACGCATTTTCCCAAATGCCTGATTCCTTGAATTTCCACTAGAGGGGACTAAGATCCCACTGATTCCCTGTCCATCTTAGACAATAAGAGTTCAGAAGTTTCCGTAGCAAATCTCCTCCTGTTCATAGTTTGGCCTAGGGATGGTGACAAGCCACTTTAAAATTGGCTTTTCTTTCGCCTGCTTCTTTCCAATCCTTTCTTGGTTTTGAAAGTTTTAATGTTGTCAGGTAGGCCGCAAAACTCACTTAAAACAACAGGAGATTTTGGGCTCAATTGTGGTTGTAAATCAAGGACTGCCTGCAGAGTGTTTGAGCATGGAAATTTTTCTTCTAATTCACAGGCCCTGCCATTGCTAAATAACCTGAGACAGAAACGTAACAAGCAGGGGGGGAAAAACAGCCTTGTTTTTGTGTTTAATTTAATTTTTCTCTTTCCTTTTAGTATATTCCCACCATCGGGGCAGTGATTGAAATCCAAACGACCAGAATCCAGATTTATGGGGCGCAGCTGAGAATTCACGCACATTTCACTGGTTTGCGGTAAGAGGGAGAGACAGAGGAGAGAGAGAGAGACAGAGGAGAAAGAGAGGGAGAGAAGAGAGAGAGATGGGGGGGGGAGAGAGGAGAGAGAGAGACAAAAAGAAAGGGAGAGACAGAGAGAGAGGGAGAGAGAGGAGAGAGGAGGAGAGAGAGAGACAGAGAGGGAGAGAGAGAGGGGGAGGGGGAGAGGGAGAGAGACAGAGAAGAGAAGGAGAGACAGAGAGAGAGACAAAGAGAGACAGAGAGAGAGAGGAGAGAGACAGGAAGAAGGGAGAGAGGGAGAGAAAGAGAGGAGATAGAGACAGAGAGCGAGAAGAGGGAGGGAGAGAGCGAGAGGGAGAGACAGACAGAGAGAGGAGAGACAGAGAAGACAGACAGACAGAGAGGAGAAAGAGAGACAGAGAGAGACAGGAGAGAGAGAGAGAGAAAGAAGAAATAGAGATGAGAGAGTGAGAGTGAGTGAGTGAGTCTCAACTGAATGGCTGGGAAGGAAGAAAATTCTTATTTATTTTTCCCCTACACAAAGCAATAAACATGGGGAAGATTTTCCAGTTTGAATTGGAAACAGAGGAGAAATTTAGGGTGGCCAGGCAAATCCAAAACGAATTTAAGAAGATTTAAATAAAAAAAACTTTCTAGAGTCACAAACACGGCTGTTGCAATAACTGCGAATTACTCAAATCTCATCTGTTGAGTCAGCTGGAATATCCACCCTGCAAATTTCTAGATTTCCAGACCGATTCTTCCCTGCTAAGATTTGAAAGAGGCTTGAAGAGCTGGTTCTTCTCTTGAGTTTTTTCGGGGGTGGGATAGAGGCGCGTGGATGAATTATTTATATAGATAGGCCTCGACTTACGACCATGTTTCTGAAGTTACGATAACGCAGAGAGAAGGCAAGTCTGGGAGAGAACCTTACAGCATTCAACAAAAGTTTTCCCGATTTAGGCTTTCCCAAAAAAAGTACGAAGCAGATTCCTGGTCCTGACAAAAAACTATTTTATTAAACGGATGTGAATTCTTCTCATTCACCTTAAGCCAAGGCCTGACAAACAGTGTTTAAAAGGTGTATTTATGACCACAGACCTTATCTATCTTGGAAAGCTGCCAATATTTTCCAAATGAGTGCAAGGAAAGGCTGGGCACAGAGTCTCTGAGATTCGGGGACAGATCTTCACACTCCTGAAACGAATCTTAACGACCGAAGGAACAAATTGTCTCCTGCAAAAGCCCACTCCCTTTCGCTCCTCTTTTATGTCCTCTGGGAGGGGCCATTCACAGTCCACCTGTGGCTTTACTCCCATGTCGACCCTGATTTCTTAGATGCTCTTTTATTTTGGCCACTCTGCGCATACGCACACTGGGAACAGGCTCCAGCTGTTCTTCTGCCTCACTGATGTCCGACTCCGAAGGCAGCTGAGAACTGTCAGATGGCCCTGGCCCCCTCTCTGCCTCCGACACAGAGCCCTCCTCAGAGCCTCCCCCAGACTCCAGGACTGGCCCAGGTTCCTCCCCAACCCTCCTCACTGCCTGAATCTGCTGCCAGTTCCACCGTTCACTAGCGGGCAACAGCAGAAAGTGAAATCCGACAACTAAGTTCCGAATTGAAGGATCGAAATACCGAGATACATGAAGGTGAACTTCTAAACCCATTGTTTTTCTCGTCTTTGGCCCCCACAGGTATCTCCTCTACAATTTCCCGGTGACTTCGGCCATTTTGGGTGTCGTTAGCAACTTCATGTTCCTCAGCGTCATCGTCCTTTTCAGCTACCTGCAGTGGATCTGGGGCAGTTTGTGGCCTAAAGAAACTCTCTCTGTACAGGTGTGTGTTTTGGGACGAGGTTTGCTTTGGCCTGCTGCGGCGCGCGCACACACACACACACAGAGGCACCGCACAACTTTTCAGCCGTGAGCGAGTGTGCCCATTTTACCTGCTCCTCCCAGTTCGATGCTCTGTGTGCAATAATCATTTATTTGCCATGAGATGGGCAGCAAATAAATGATCTTAACACAGAAAGCATACGAAGAACAGTTGCAGGAATTGTGGGTATTGTTCTGACCGAGGATTCCCAAGAGCCGGAAGCCAACTCCTCGTTGTCCCAACAAAAACCCCTTTTATTAATTGACGGTGAATTCTGCTCATTCACATCCAGCAAAGTCTTTCGAGGGAGGATATACGGTCACAGACCTTATCTGGCTTGGAGAGCTGCCAGGCCGATCTCTGCAGAACTTGGCCAGGAGTCTCGGAGAGACACGAACCAATGAAGTGAACTAATGGTCTCCTGCAAACTCCACTCCCCTGTCGCTCCTCTTTTATTCCCTCTGGGAGGGGCCATTCACCATCCATCTGTGGCCTTACTCCCAAGTCGACTTCTGTTCTTTAGCTGTTCCCTTCGTGTCTGCGAACTCTGCACATGCACACACTGGGAACAGGCTCCAGCTGTTCTTCTGCCTCACTGATGTCTGACTCTGAAGGCAGCTGATAACTGGCATACGGCCCTGGTCCCCTCTCTGCCTCCGACACAGAGCCCTCATTGGAGCCTTCCCCAGACTCCAGGACTGGCCCAGGTTCCTCCCCAACCCTCCTCACTGTCTGACTCTGCTGCCAGCTCCACTGGCCGCTGGCAAGCCACAACAGGTCAATTGCCTCCTTTAGCGTCTTATGTCGAGATCTACCTGAACTAGGCATCAAAAAAAAAAAAACCTTCACAAACTCAACAAATAGACAACTATCATTGCTGGACTGAAATAATTGATTGCTTTCTGGTTTTTTTTTTTTTCCATTTCCAAACAGATCCCAGGCCGGGAGAAATCTGGACCCATGCAAATCTTGGATGATTCACGTCGACAGGTTGTGTTTCCTAAAGAAGGTGAGAGTCGGTTGTGATCGGACTCACAACTCTCAGTTCAATCACGAAGGAATGGAGAGGCAAAAATTGTCATCAGAGACACGATTGCCGGGTGACCGAATCACAATTGTGCGACCGCCAAGGTGCCCTGTGGATCATAAGCAAAAACAACGGCTCTTAATTAATTTGCAGTGCCGTTTGTAATGTTGAACAGTTATTAAGTGAATGGTCGTAAGTCGAGGAATACCTGTAATCGGCTTCCCCCCCCCTTCCCCCCCCCCCCCAGGAGGTGATGTAGAAGAAGAGACTTCTCTGCCGCAGCCAGAAGACGTCGGAGTTGCCGAAGGAGAGAAATTGTCCCAAGCAGGTGTGTTGATTTTAAATGCTCTTTTCTTTTTCGGACAAGACTCAAAATTCATCTCAAGTAACGATAAGTTTGTTTGCCGGGATGAATGCGAACATGAGTGGGGTGGTGGCCTAGAGGTGGAACCCTCGCCTCATAATCAGGAGGCTGTGAGTTCGATCCTAGGTAGTGGCCGTAATATTCTCTCTCTGGCCACAATGAGAACATATCTGCTGAACAAAACTCCGCTCTGGCAACAAGAGTGGCATCCGGCCAGTAAACACTCCACTCCATTCAATTGCCTAGACTCAACCCCGCAAAGGATTATGGGTTCATTAAAGGAAATGATGATCAGCCCGAACATCCAAACAATCTTACGGTCAGCTTTCCTGGGCCTTTGATCATCTTTTCTACAGATAGTCCTCGACTTACAGTTGTTCAGTTAGTGACCATTCCAAGTTACGGAAAAAGGACCATTTTTCACAATTACAACCGTTACAGCATCTCAGTGGTCACGTGATCAAAATTCAGATGCTTGGCAACGGGTTCATATTTTCGACCGTTGCTATGTCCAAAAGTCACGTGATCCCCTGTTGCGACCTTCTGAAAGTCAGTGGGGGGAGGCAGATTCACTTAACAACCGTGTTAGTAATTTAATAACTACGGTGACTCACTTAACAACTGTGGCAAGAAAGGTCGTAAAATGGAGCACAATTGATCTAACAATTGTCTCCTTTAGCAACAAACGTATTGGGCTCAATTGCGGTCACAACTCAAGGACTACCTGTAGAACAACTGCTTCTTCTCACATTAGTGTTTTATTTGAATGCACAGATAGTCCTCGACGTACGACCACAATTGAGCCCAAAGTGTATGTTGTTAAGTGAGAAATGTTGTTAAGTGACATTTTACAACTTTTCTTGGCGCATTTGTGAAGGGAATCACGGCAGTTCTTAAATTAGTCACGACGTCGTTAAGTGAATCTGGGTTCTTTGTTGACTCGGCTCGTCAGAAGGTCACAAAAGGGAATCGCATGACCCTGGGACACTGCGACCATCGTAAGTCTTGAGTCAGTTGCCAAGCATCCGAATGGAAATCGCATGGTCACCGGGATGCTGCAGCGGTTTAAGGGTGAAAAAACAGCCCCAAATCACAATTTTTCAGTGTCGTCGTCACTAAACAGTCACTAAATGAACTGTTGTAAGTCGAGGACTTGCCTGTACGGGATGGTACACTTAGAATTGTTTTCGTTTTCTCAATTTTACTCCCCTCGATCTTCTGCAGAGTCTACGAAAGTGGTGAAGAAAAGCAGTCTTGAAAAACCTGATTTAGGAACGGAATCCAGTATGACCGCCAGCTCAAACGAAGGTGATTTGATGTTATTTTGCAATGCCTTGTGCTTGCTTTTTCTACAGGAAGTCCTCGAATTGCAACCAATTCGTTTAAGCAACCATTCACAGTCACGATGTGAAAAAAGTGAGTTACGACCGGCCTTCTCTTTGGCGGTCAGTTTTAATCTTGAATCCGGCCTGATTTTACAATCGTTTTTCGGCACGGCGGTTTAAGCAAATCGCTGCAGTCACTAAGCGAATCGTGCGGTCGCTAAGAGAATCTTGCTTCCTCCCGTTGATTCCGCTTGTCGGAAGCTATCTGGGAAGGTCGCGGGCGACGGGATTTGTATAATCCCAGAATCCCTGCTCCTGGGATTATATAATTATCGTAATAGATACATACCAGTTGCTATGTGGTGTGGTGGCCTAGAGGTGGAGCTCTCGCCTCACAATCAGAATATTTCTCTCTCTGGGCACAATGAGAATATTATCTGCTGAACAAAACTCCGCACTGGCGTCAAGTAAGGCATCCGGCCAGTAAAACATTCTGTTAGCTCCATTTAGTTGCCCAGACTCCACCCCGCAAGTGATTATTATGGGGTTATTAAAAGAAGATGCCGGTTGCCAAGCATGCGAATTTTGATCAGGTGTCCGAGGGATTTGAGGGCCGGTCCCAAGTCCTTTTTTCAGCGCCGTTGTAATAACTTTCGGCGGTCGCTAAGTGAATTCGAGGATTGTCTATATCTTTCAAAGTCTTCTCCACCCCAAAGTACCGATCCTTTGAGATTCTTGCGGACCCCAAAAATCAGCTTTATAACCCTATGGTGTGCCAGCTCCCCCCCCCCCCGTTACACAATTTGGGGTGCCCGCATCAACGCCGATCATGCCACTCCCCCCACTGTCCTTCAGATCCTAATTTTTTCGGGTGGGGTTGTTCCTTTTTTGACAGAGGCAGAATACGACGTTCCGGACGAGACCCCCCTGCTTACCGAGGTCAACCTTCCTGCCCCTTCCTCAGAGGGGAACAGCTCGGATCTGTTGCCCCCCTTGTCCAGACTCTCACGCACAGCTCGGAAGTCCGCCAGAGAAGCGCCTGTTCCAGTTCCTGATTGGTCACGGGTTCGAGTCCTGCCAGGAAGCTGCCCACGCTACACTCCCGGAGTAGCCCGCCCGCAGGCCTCGCTCCCTCCCAAGGGCTTGTATTTTACTCTTTGCTTATGTTTACATTCCAATCCCTTCTCCTCACACACGGAACACTCTAAGTTAAATAAAAAAGTTGGAACGGCGAGCCGCTCACTGACGTTCTCGTGATCACCACCCCCCTTCCGCCCCGCTTCTCTGAAGAATGGGAATGGAGAGAACTTGGGTTTGAGATGTTCAGGAGTCCTCCACTTATGACAGTACTCCTCGAGTTACGTCGGACCTACCTGGGGGCTACTCACGACCCAGATTTGAAGTGCTGATGGTCCCCCCCCCCCCCCCCAATCCAATGGCAGGACTGATGTGTTTGGACACCTGGACCGTATGTGCAGCCATACCTAATATTCCTTCCTCCTCCTATTTTTCCTCACACAACAATCCTGTGAGGTGGGTTGGGCTGAGAGAGAAGGACTGGCCAAAAAAACACCCAGCCGGCTCTCATGCCTATGGCAGGACTAGAACTCACCGACGCCTGGTGATTGGCCTAAAGTCACTCAGCTGGTTTTGTTTCTAGGTCAAAACTAGAACTCCCTGTCTCCTGGTGATTGGCCCAAACTCACCCAGTGGGCTTTCACGGCTAAGGCCGAACTAGAACTCACCGTCTCCTGGTGATTGGCCCAAAGTCACCCATCCGGCTTTAATGTCTAAGGCAGGACTAGAACTCACCTCTCCTAGTGATTGGCCCACAGTCACCCACCTGGTTTTTGTTCCTAAATCAAAACTAGAACTCCCTGTCTCCTGGTGATCGGTCCAACGTCACCCATCTGGCTTTCATGCCTAAGGCCGGACTAGAACTCACAGTCTCCTGGTGATTGGCTCAAAGTCGCCTGGCTGGTTTTTGTTCCTAAATTAAAACTAGAACTCCCTGTCTCCTGGTGATTGGCCCAAAGTCACCCGGCTGGTTTTTGTTCCTAAATCAAAACTAGAACTCCCTGTCTCCTGGTGATTGGCCCAAAGTCACCCGGCTGGTTTTTGTTCCTAAATCAAAACTAGAACTCCCTGTCTCCTGGTGATTGGCCCAAAGTCACCTGGTGATTGGCCCAAAGTCACCCATCTGGCTTTCGTGCCTAAGGCCGGACTAGAACTCATTGTCTCCTGGTGATTGGCTCAAAGTCACCCGGCTGGTTTTTGTTCCTAAATTAAAACTAGAACTCCCTGTCTCCTGGTGATTGGCCCAAAGTCACCCATCTGGCTTTAATGTCTAAGGCAGGACTAGAACTCACCTCTCCTAGTGATTGGCCCACAGTCACCCACCTGGTTTTTGTTCCTAAATCAAAACTAGAACTCCCTGTCTCCTGGTGATCGGTCCAACGTCACCCATCTGGCTTTCATGCCTAAGGCCGGACTAGAACTCACAGTCTCCTGGTGATTGGCTCAAAGTCGCCTGGCTGGTTTTTGTTCCTAAATTAAAACTAGAACTCCCTGTCTCCTGGTGATTGGCCCAAAGTCACCCGGCTGGTTTTTGTTCCTAAATCAAAACTAGAACTCCCTGTCTCCTGGTGATTGGCCCAAAGTCACCCGGCTGGTTTTTGTTCCTAAATCAAAACTAGAACTCCCTGTCTCCTGGTGATTGGCCCAAAGTCACCTGGTGATTGGCCCAAAGTCACCCATCTGGCTTTCGTGCCTAAGGCCGGACTAGAACTCATTGTCTCCTGGTGATTGGCTCAAAGTCACCCGGCTGGTTTTTGTTCCTAAATTAAAACTAGAACTCCCTGTCTCCTGGTGATTGGCCCAAAGTCACCCATCTGGCTTTCGTGCCTAAGGCCGAACTAGAACTCACCGTCTCCTGGTGATTGGCCCAAAGTCACCCAGTGGGCTTTCGTGCCTAAGGCTGGACTAGAACTCACCGTCTCCTGGTGATTGGCCCAAAGTCACCCAGTGGGCTTTCGTGCCTAAGGCTGGACTAGAACTCACCGTCTCCTGGCTCCTAGCTCAGTGCTTAACCACTTGAACCAAATGCCTTAAAAAATCACACTTTGCTCCATTTACTTGCTAAGCCCCCATGACCCCAAGGTGCAATTATCCAGGTTTTGGATTTGGGAGTCCACACTGCCCCACGTTGCGGCTTTGTGTTGTGTGAATTTAACCTCAGGCAAGCCGCGAGGAAAGCTGGTATATTCAGCCGCTAGTAAATTCTGGTAAAGCTACACAATTTTTTCTCCCCAGTCATCTCTGGAATGCGATTGTAAACCATCGGAGCTTGCTGACTAATTTGCAAACAAAAGGGACCCAAATTTGTTGTTTGCAGAAGGCAAACAAGACATTCCTCCACATTGTTTCTGGGTTTCTAGAAGGCCACAGAGAGAAAAAAAAAAACACTGCCTACCCTCGGCTCTCCTGAAATGCCGGCGTTTTAAAACGCTTGTGGATGGGAAGGCAAGTTTCTAGTCCTCTGCGAAAGGCGGCTAAGGAGAAAGGGATATTGGAAAAACAAAAAAACAAATCAATCCAGGAAACGTTTTGTTTTGAAATCTAAATGGAGCCAGGATGCGGTTTGGGAAATAGAATCATTTCAATTTTTTTTAAAAAAATCTTAATTTTGCATAATTCGGACGGTCCAATTTGATTCTTCCCAGTCCTGGAATTTTCTGCAGAGGTTCTGGTAGGTTCCTTGATCCACTGTATTTTTCGGACTATAAGTGTATAAGACACACCAAGATTTTGAAGAGATAAGTAAGAAAAAAAAATGGTTTTGTCCTCCCAGGCCCCCAGCAGCACTCGGCAGGTTTCAGCAGGGCTGGGAGAAAGCAAAAACGCCTCCGTTTTTGCAAAAAATGGGCGTATTTTTGCCTTCCCCCAGCCCTGTTGAAACCTGCAGAGTAATGCTTGGGTTTGGGGAAAGGCAAAAACACCTCCGTTTTTGCAAAAAATGGGCGTATTTTTGCCTTCTCCCAGCCCTGCTGAAGGCTGCAGAGTAATGCTTGGGGTTGGGGGAAGGCAAAAACATCTCCGTTTTTGCAAAAAAACGGGATGCAGGGACGGGCTTCGGGAGGCCAAAAATGGCTGTATTCTGTGTATAAGACGCACCAACATTTCCATGCTCCTTTAGAGGGGGAAAAGGTGCGTCTTATACTCCGAAAAATACAGCGCATTTTCTCTTTTTCTCATGAATCGTCGTGAGGACACAAGGTCCTGTCTAGCCAGCTGTTTTTTAAATTTTATTTTCCAATTTAACTGAGTGGGGAGTGTCCCGTCCCTCTCCAGTTTCCACCCTCTTATTTCTGGGAAGGACTGTCTACATTCCACAAACCGCAAATAAAGTCTGGTATTAGCCAACTTTGGGCTGGCTCTCGCCTCCAGGGCCCCCCACCCTTCAGGGACGTGCGTAATTGCACACACCACCTGCCAGCCACACCGATCGCAATGCGTTAGTCAATTGAACCGCCGTTGTGTCACAATTCTGCTAGACCTCAGCTGGTAATTTTTAAAATGTTTTTCCATGATAAATCTCTACACATCATCCTTGACTTACAACGGAACTGTTCTACCTTACAACAGAACGAGGGAGAAAAAAACTGATTTGCAACTGGTCCTCGGACTTACGACCGTCACAGTACTGCCACGATCACGGCACTTGGCAATCGGCATTTACAAGGGTTACTGTGTCTCGCATGTCATGTGAGGGCTATTTTTGACTTTCCTGGCCGGCGTCCGACAACCAAAGCCGGATTCGTTTAACGACCGCCTGGTTCATTTAAGAACTGCAGTGATTTGCTTAACTCTCTGAAAAGAAAAAAGTTGTAAGGTGGATGGATGGATGGATGGATGGATGGATGGATGGATGGATGGATGGACGGACGGACGGACGGACGGACGGACGGACGGACGGATGGATAGATGAAAGATGGATGGATGGATTGATAGATGGATTGATAGATGGATGGATAGATAGATAGATGATGGATAGATGAAGGATGGATGGATGGATGGATGGATGGATGGATGGATGGATGGATAGATGGATGGATAGATGGATGGATAGATGAAAGATGGATGGATGGATGGATGGATAGATGATAGATAGATAGATAGATAGATAGATAGATAGATAGATAGATAGATAGATAGATAGATAGATAATTCTTGAGATTTTGAACCGTAGTAGTAAACATTATAGCACAGACGTACATCATAATTCGTGTCCAAATATTTAAGGATCGTCCAAAGCCCCAAATAATAATTCAATCATCAACTTTTTCAGCCAAAAGGAAATGAGATTTTCCTTAAAGGCCTTTTTCCCCCTTCAAGATTTATGCTGAGTCACTAACACGATGTTCTTCTGACTCAGCACGAGATGTTCGGAGCAAAAAACATTTCCAGGAAAAAGTTGGGAGGGGGGAAAGTTCCTTTGGACGAGTGTGAATTAAATCCAAGATTTTATTTTTGCAAACTTCAGAAACACCCGCCAGAAAATAGACAGGGCTCAGCTGCCAGATGACAACTCTTGAGATATTTTTGGCATTTTTTTTGGGGGGGGAAAGTATTTTAGGAGCTTGTTTTTAAATCTGTGGCTCCCTGGATGAATTAGTCCTCTGTTTCAGCCTGTCCCACCTGCAATTTTCATGGAATTCTTTTTTTTTTAAAGAGTGGATGAAGGAAGCATTTAATAAAGGCGAGACAATTAAGGGGCAATAGTTTATTGAACCGAAGAACAGAGTTGGAAGGGACCTTGGAGGTCTTCTAGTCCAACCCCCTGCTCAGGCAGGAAAGCCTATACCATTCCAGGCAAATGGCGGTCTAATCTCTTTTTATAAGCCTCCAGCGATGGAGAAGGAAGGAAGGAAAGCAAAATAACCGAATGACGGAGCTGGAAGGGAACTTGGAGGTCTTCTAATCCAACAGGAAGGGAGGGAGGGAGGGAGGAAAGAAGGAAGGAAGGAGGGAAGGAAGGAAGGAAGGAAGGAAGGAAGGAAGGAAGGAAGGAAGGAAGGAAAGCAAAATAACCGAATAACAGAGCTGGAAGGGAACTTGGAGGTCTTCTAGTCCAACAGGGAGGGAGGGAGGGAGGATGGAGGGAGAAAGGAAGGAAGGAAGGAAGGAAGGAAGGAAGGAAGGAAGGAAGGAAGGAAGGAAGGAAGGAAAGCAAAATAACCGAATAACAGAGCTGGAAGGGAACTTGGAGGTCTTCTAGTCCAACAGGAAGGAAGGGAGGGAGGGAGGAAAGAAGTAAGAAAGGAAAGAATGAGGGAAGAAAGAAAGAAAGAAAGAAAGAAAGAAAGAGAGAGAAGGAAGGAAAGCAAAATAACCAAATAACAGAGCTGGAAGGGAACTTGGAGGTCTTCTAGTCCAACAGGAAGGAAGGAAGGAAGGAAGGAAGGAAGGAAGGAAGGAAGGAAGGAAGGAAGGAAGGAAGGAAGGAAGGAAGGAAGGAAGGAAGGAAAGCAAAATAACATGGAAGGGACCTTGGAGGTCTTCTAGTCCAACAGGAAAGAAGGGAGTAAAGAAGGAAAGAAAGAAGGAAAAAAGAAAGAAAGAAGGAAAGCAACATAACAGAATCACAGAGCTGGAAGGGACCTTAGAGGTCTTCTAGTCCAGTGTTTTTCAACCTTTTTTGTGCAAAGGCACATTTTTTTCATGAAAAAAATCACGAGGCACACCACCATTAGAAAATGTTTTAAAAAATGTAACTCTGTGCCTCTATTGACTATAGGCGGGTATTTTCCCCACGGCACACCTTACACTATGTCACGGCACACTAGTGTGCCGCGGCACAGTGGTTGAAAAACACTGTGAATCTAGTCCAACAGGAAAGAAGGGAGTAAAGAAGGAAAGAAAGAAGGAAAAAAGAAAGAAAGAAGGAAAGCAACATAACAGAATCACAGAGCTGGAAGGGACCTTAGAGGTCTTCTAGTCCAACCCCTGCTCAGGTAGGAAACCCTCTGCCAGTCCAGACAAATCAGTTATCCAATCCCTTCTTAAAAACTTCCTGCGTTGGAACATTCCCAACTGCTGGGGGCAAAGGTTTTATTTCATTTTTTTCCCTCTGAACATATTCACGCCTGCAAGAGGTTGCAAACAGTCCTTATAAGGCATGCTTTCCCCTTTTTTCGGGGGGGGGGGACAAACACCTGCAATGGGGGCTGGCTGGGGGCAAGGCCAAATCTTTTTTTTCCCTCTCTCCCTGAAATGAAAACCAGGAAAAAAAAACCCACCCCTTTGGCTCTCCTTTCCCTGCTTCCCACTGGCTGGGCCCCTGTTGTAAAAAGGGGAGGCGAGGAGGGGCCGATTAAGTCATCGGATGAGTAAGATATAAAGTTTTCTTCGGGGAAACGAGTCCCAGCAGAGAACCCCGCCGTGCTTCACCGAGCGAGGAGAGGAAAATCTTGATTTGGGCTCCCGGTGGCCAAGCCAGAGAGGGGATGCTGAACGCAGCTTAAGAGAAACACTGAATTTTTTTTCCCCTCTCTGTTTTTAACAGTGGGGTTAAAAGTGGGGAGACCCTTAATGTTGGAAAGCTTCTTCCGGGATTCCTGAATATTGGATGCCTTCAATCGTGCTTGGATCTTGAATTATCCTTTGCGGAGATTTGAGCCGGATGGTGCTGGGCACGCCAGGTGAGCCCCCCGCCTCTCTCTCTCTCCCTGTTGCTGATTAATTGGATTTGATTTGATTTTATTTGATTTTTTTTGATTATTTTATTTTATTTGATGATTTGATTTGATTTGATTTGATTTGATTTGATTTGATTTGATTTGATTTTATTATTTTATTTTATTTTATTTTATTTTATTTTATTTTATTTTATTTTATTTTATTTTATTTTATTTTATTATTTTATTTTATTTTATTTTATTATTTTATTTGATTTTATTATTTTATTATTTTATTTTATTTTATTTTATTTTATTTTATTATTTTATTTTATTTTATTTTATTTATTTTATTTTATTATTTTATTTTATTTTATTTTATTTATTTTATTATTTTATTATTTTATTATTTTATTATTTTATTATTTTATTATTTTATTATTTTATTATTTTATTATTTTATTATTTTATTATTTTATTATTTTATTATTTTATTATTTTATTATTTTATTATTTTATTATTTTATTATTTTATTATTTTATTATTTTATTATTTTATTATTTTATTATTTTATTTATTTTATTTTATTTTATTTGATGATTTGATTTGATTTGATGATTTGATTTGATGATTTGATTTGATTTTATTATTTGATTTTATTATTTGATTTTATTATTTTATTTTATTATTTTATTTTATTTTATTATTTTATTATTTTATTTTATTTTATTTTATTTATTTTATTTTATTTATTTTATTATTTTATTTTATATTATATTTTATTTCATTTCATTATTTCATTTATTTCAATTATTTCATTTATTTCAATTATTTTATAATTTTATTATATTTTATTTTATATTATTTTATTTCATTATATATTTTATTTATATTTTATTTACATTTTATTTACATTTCATTTCATTTCATTATTTCATTTATTTCAATTATTTCATTGTATTTGTTATTTTATTTATTTTTTATTATTTTATTTTTTATTCTATTATTTTGTTTTATTATTATTTTAAATTTATTTTATTTTATTCTTTGTCAAACATGTACAAGGTAGCAGGTACAAGTATGAACGGATGAATCGGGCAGCCTGCAAGAATTACCCAAGGACAGTGGTGGGAGTGGGGAAACATTTTTCATTAGAGGTGGTCCTTGATTTACGACTGAGGCAGGGGGCGGGATATCCACGGCTAGGCAAGGAGATTGTTTAATGACTTACGGCTGATTTTATTTATTTATTTAGTTTTGAAGACGTTTCTTAACCTAACCAGGTAACATCACCAGTGCTAGGAGGGAGAGGGATTGGGGAGAGGAGGAGGAGGAAGAGGAGGAGGGCTGTGGGATCCTTGGTGCTCTCTGAGCTTGGTGGTTTTCTTCCAGACGTTTCATGACCCAACTAGGTAACCTCATCAGTGCTAGAAGGGAGAAGGAGGAGGAAGGGAGAATTGTGGGGTCCTTGGTGCTCTCTGAGCTTGGTGGTTTCCTTGCAGACGTTTCATGACCCAGCTAGGTAATCTCATCAGTGTTAGAAAGGAGTTGGATGGGGGGGGGGATAGATAATGAGCAGGAAAGAAGAAAAAAAAGGAGGAATATGGGGTCCTTAATGCTCTCTAAGCTTGGTGATTTTCTTGCAAACGTTTCATGACCTAACTAGGGAACACCATCAGTGCTAGAAAGGAATGGGGATTGTGGAGAAGAGGAGGAGGAGGAGGGAGAAGAAGAAGAGGGGGATGAAGAGGAGGACTGTGGGGTCCCTAATGCTCTCTGAGTAGTTTTCTTCCAGACGTTTCATGACCCAACTAGGTAACATCATCAGGACTAGAAGGGAGAGGGGTATGTGAGGGGGCGGGGAGAGGAAGAAGAGGAGAAACAGGAGGAATTATCAGTGCTGTCTGAGCTTGGCTGTTAAGCAAACCACTGCCGTTCTTAAGTGAATCATGCAGTTATTAAATGAATCTGACTGCCCCCCCCCCATTGACACTGCTGGTCCAAAGCTGGGCTTGGAAGGCCGCAAAGTGCATTCACATGACTCCCAGGATGCGGCGATTGTTGTAAATACACCCAGTTGCCCCGCGTCCAATTTTTGTACATGGGGCCATTGCAGATGCTACTAGGGTCCTCCTATCCCCAAAGACTGGACGCACGTCGCTTTAATCAATGCTGGTGTAACATCGCTAAGCAAATCTTTGTAACACCCACCTGTGTCTTTTTCCTCACGCATGTCTCGCTCGTCTCCTCCACAGGAATCATGCCAGCTTGGACGCTCGTACCCATCATGGCTTGTGGCCTCCTGATGCTGTGCCCCCGGGGGTCCCCCACCAGCATGGGCCACCCACTGCCCAAACCCCTCCAAGGCCCATACACCCCTCACCCGTCGTTCAGCCACCCCCCGCTATTCGGACCGGATAAAGCTTTTCCCGCGGCGTCCGACGACTACGACTATGACGAAGATTATTACGACAACTTTCAGTCCACCGAGTCTCCCCGCTTCCTCTCACCGGGGTCGCCGACCCCTTTTTGTGCCTACGACCGCTGCAAACACCTCCAAGTGCCTTGCGGGGAATTGAGCCGCCTGAGCAAATGTTTATGTCCCGGAGTCACCGGCCCGGACATAACCCCGGGCGCTCCCCGTTTACGAGCAGTCCACGTCAGCGAGACCCGCGCGAGCTTGCACTGGTGCGCCCCCTCGTCCACGGTCCATGTGTACCACCTCAAGTACCGCCGCCCCGGCGAGGATTTTGTTTTGGGGCCGCCGCTAAACAGCACTGTCCGCGTCGCGGTGCTTTACGACCTTGTCCCTGGCACCGAATATCTCCTATGTGTCGTGGCGGCCAACCAAGCCGGGTTCAGCCCGACGGACGACGGTGTTCGAGAACACGGGCCGTGCCGGCAGGTTCGAACCCCGACTCACCAGATGACCTATGTCTATATAGCGGTGGGTTTGGGCTGTGTTCTAATCCTGGGGGTGGTTTCTGTCCTGTTGTGGCATTTCTACACCCGGAAAGCCAAACCCGTCCAGCACGGATCCTTGGATAATATCCTGGATGGGGAGCTGAGTTCGGGACACGCCGGAGCGACCAACAGCTCGTTCCGGACGGAAGAACAACTGTGATGGAGGCTTCCTAGTGCCAGTTCCTACTTGTGTCCCCTTTTGGACAATGGCCGAGTATCTTTTTACGGAGGGGACACCGAGGCACAATCACTTTAGGCTGTTCCAGTGTGGAAGATAGACAGACTCCCATGATGGACAGTCGGAGCGAAACTTCACTTTTCTGCCAGACAATCGTTTTCAGAGTGAATTGATTCTCTTTACGGGACTGCAGGTGGTCCTCGACTTACGGACGTGTGTTGAGCGACTGTTCCGGGTTAAAACGGTGCTGTAGAAAGACGACTAACCACCAATTCTCATACAGAACGACGCAATACAGCCTCCTCATGGTCACATGATCAAAAGTATGTATTTATGAAGGCTGTGGAACCCCTCCCCCCCCAGGTCACGCGATCCCCATTTGTGACCTCACCAGCCGGCCTCTGACAAGCAAAATCAATGGGGGGAATCTGGATTCGCTTAATGACCGTGTGATTCACTTAGCAACTGTGGCAAAAAAAAAACTTGTAAAATTGTGCTGTCTTATAGCAGCCCTGCTTAGCAATGAACATTCTGGTCCCAATTGCCGTCATAAGTCGAGGACAACTTGCGTTCTCTTTTCCTTCCTTCCTTCCTTCCTTCCTTCCTTCCTTCCTTCCCCCTGCCTTCCTCTCTTTCTCCCCCTCCTTCCTTTCCTCTCTTCCTCCCCCCTCCTTCCCCCCTCCCTTCCTTTCTCTCCCCTCCCTCCCTCCTTCCCCCTTCCTTCCTTCCTTCCTTCCTTCCTTCCTCTCTTTTTCCCTTCCTTTCTCCCTCCCTCCTTCTTCCCCTTCCCTTCCTCCCTTTCTTTTCCCTCCCTCCTTCCTTCCCCCGTCCTTCTTCTCTTTCTCCCTTTCCTTCATCCCTCCTCCTCCCTCCCTCCATTACATCTAGCTGTACCTTTTCTCCCACCCTCTTCTTCCTTCCTTCCTTCCTTTTTCGTTTTCCTTATTGCTCCCTTCCTATTTCTCCTTCTTTCCTTCCTTTCTCCCTCCCTCCCTTCTCCTGATGGCTGCTAGTTCTTGGAATGCAGAGAAATCTTCCAATCCAGATGTTGTGAATTATGTTTATTTATGTATTTATTAGCTCACTCAGCTATCTCTCTCTCTCTCTCTCTCTCTTTTAATAATGCCAAGGTCCTTGGGCATCCCTTCTCCACTGTGCGAGTTGATGACAGCACCGGATGGGAAGGTCACACTTAAGACAATGGAATGGGGGAAGGGATCGAGGGGTGGGGGAGGGGCTATGTTCGGGGTGTGTGTGTGGTGTGTGCAGGGGTACTTCATCCTGTTGTGATGCTTGAAGGTACTTTGAAGGAAAAAAATGCTGGTTTTTGACATTCACATTTGTAGCTGGCTAGCATCTTCAGATCTACAATAGCTCATCCTTGGGGGGTTAGACTAGATGATCTCAAGATCCTTTCTGACTGTTAAGAGTCAAGGATTCGGTGATCCTATGGAGAATGCCTCCCCCCCCACCCGGCCTGGAGTCACGGGTTCCAGCTATGTTTTCTTCCTCCAAACTTTAGCTCTGATCCAGAAATCTCTCCAAATTAATCCTTTTGATTTGCACCCAACGGTGTGATCCCCGTTTATGAACACAATTGGAAGAAGGAACGGCTCTGAGGCCGACAACCATTTGAAGAGTTGTGATCCGCTTTGGGGGATCCACCTCCTGCAAATTGCAGCTCCCAACATCCTTCACGCCAGCTGGGAAATTCTAATTTAATTTCATTTATTTCGACTTAGGCACGCCACACCAAAATCCTCCTGGAATTCGATATCCAGAAGGTTGCTAATTTCCCACCATTAACCGACTTCCTTTGACCAAGGAAAGATTTCATTTTCTGCCCATTTGTCCTTTAGAAACTGCCAATTTCTATCTCTGTGGCCTCCAAGTAGGAGAAAAACTCCACCTGGAGAATTACCGCTGGCCAATCTGGATTTTTGGGTGCCCCATTGGAGTGGTCTTATCTCGGTACGAAGCCAGCTGCTCCCTTTCTGCTTATTTAACAAACCTCTATTTATTTTGCACAAGGAGGACTAGATTCTTGTTTTACTAATAGGAGAAAAAGCCATCGCTTCCTATGCAGTTTGGAATATTCTTCCCTGGTATGGAGACGTTTGTGATTTGACTTGTCCTTGAGTGGCTCAATAATTTAGCTGTAAGAATTTGTGTGTGTGTCTTTTTGTGTGCGGATAGGGTTCGGCTCACACACAATGCTAATCTCTCGGTTTGGCCTAACAGGGAACAATGTGAGCCTAATTTACGAATTTAGGAATCATTCTGCCAATGGATGTTTACTTTTTATTGCTGCGTAGAATAAAATTGGGTTTAAATCTGAACTCTGGGTTTCTCCTTTCAATGTTTTTCCTTATAAAGGTAAAGGTTTCTCTCGCACGTATGTGCTAGTCGTTCCTGACTCTAGGGGGCGTTGCTCACCTCCGTTTCAAAGCCGAAGAGCCAGCGCTGTCCGAAGACGTCTCCGTGGTCATGTGGCCGGCATGACTCAACGCCAAAGGCGCATGGAACGCTGTTCCCTTCCCACCAAAGGTGGCTCCTATTTTTCTACTTGCATTTTTAACTGCTTTCGAACTGCTCGGTTGGCAGAAGCTGGGACAAGTGACGGGAACTCACTCCGTTACGCGGCGCTGGGGATTCGAACCGCCAAACTGCCGACCTTTTTCTGATCGACGAGCTCAGCGTCTTAAGCCCCTGAGCCCCCGCGCCCCTTGTTTTTCCTCCTACAGAACCTCAGAAGAACGATGAGAAAAAGGATAGATTCGTTTTTTTAAATCGGGGAGAATAAAATTGTGTTTAAACTGGATCTCTCAATTTCTTCTATTGCTGATTTTCAGGGGGGAAAAAAAGAGGGGAAAAAGTAGATTTTTTCCCCCCGCTGACCCTTTCCTATCCATGTTCCAAGACTGGAATTTTTTTTTATTTGCGGCTGAATTTGGGGCCAGCTGTTTTGCCTCCTCCAGAAATATTCAATATTTTCCAGATGGCAGAAGGAACAGCAACAGCTGGCGATGCCCACCGGTTCAGTCAGCTTGGGACAATTTGTACTACATTCCTGGGGGGGTCTGAGTCGGCCTTAAATGCCTCCCTAACCTCTAAACCAGATGTGGAACAGATATTTTTTCCCCCAGCTTCTTTTCCCACCCCTTCCCACTCCATTCCCTTAACTTTTCCATGTGTTTTGTTTGTCGACTTCAAAAACATTGATCCTGCAGATGTCCAGAAAGGATCCGTTCAAAATAACCTCAGGAAGATAATCCTCGCCAAGGGAATTGGATGGCAGTTCTTAAATCTATATTTACCAGTAAAGGTTAAAGAAAAAAAAATATTCTTGCGGAAAATAATTACTTTCAAAGCTAGAGGGTGGCCTCAGGGTCACTGAGAATAAATACACAGAGAGGCAAAACATCTTAGCTTCCCATTCTTTAGGAATGTCTTTTAACACGCTTTTCCAGTCTTGGGTTGTGCTGAATTTTTTAAACTGCAAGGGATAGCTTGGATGGAGAGAGAGAGAGAGAGAGAGAGAGAGAGAGAGAGAGAGAGAGAGGGAGGGAGGGAGGGAGGGAGGGAGGGAGGGAGGGAGGGAGGGATGAATATATTAGATGGATGGATATATTAGATGGATGGATGGATGGATGGATGGATGGATGGATGGATGGATGGATGGATATATTAGATAGATAGATGGATGGATGGATGGATGGATGGATGGATGGATGGATGGATGGATGGATGGATGGATGGATATATTAGATGGATGGATGGATGGATGGATGGATGGATATATTAGATATATAGATAGATAGATGGATAGATGGATGGATGAATGGAGATGGATGGATGGATAGATAGAGATGGATGGATGGATGGATAGATAGATAGATAAGATAGATTAGATAGATAGATAGATAGATAGATAGATAGATAGATAGATAGATAGATAGATAGATAGATAGATATGGATGGATGGATGGATGGATAGATAGATAGATAGATAGATAGATAGATAGATATTGATGGATGGATGGATAGATAAATAGATAATCTATAGACACATAGATGTAGCAATCTAGCTATATGATGCTAGAGAGAGATGATAGATACAGACAGACATAGATGTAGATAGCTATTTAGCTAGATGATAGATTGATTTATAGACGACAGATTAGATAGATAGATAGATAGATAGATAGATTGATTGATTGATTGATTGATTTATAGATGACAGATGAAAAATAGATAGACATAGAGATAGAAGTAGATAGCTATCTAGCTAGATGACAGATAGATAGATAGATAGATAGATAGATAGATAGATAGATAGATAGATAGATAGATAGATAGATAGATAGATAGATAGATAGAGATTTAGATGGAGAAAGAGAGAGAGAGATTTGTGGATAAATAAGAGGGATTTCTGTCCCTGGTGAAATTGTGATTTGTGTGTGTGCTCATTTTCACATGCAGGAGGAAAGGGGGGGGGAATGTGAAAAACGGCCCTAAATAACTTTTTTTCCAGCGCCATTGTAACTTCAGATACTCACTAAGTGGTCATACGTCAAGGACCCCCTGCCAAAGACCCTAAAATAAAAGCATCACATCCCCGCCCCAACTACTCTGATATCCTTGTTTTTGAAAGTAATGAAACCGAGCTGTTGTCTAGAAAAACATCCTCAGCCACACGACCGAAAACGGCCTCCCTTTGCGGCTTTTTCTCCGGGATGTTTTGGGCTGTGAATGCGTCAACCGGAAAAAACGGATTTTGGCCTTTAATTCTGTCTGCTCTCCAGGCTGACCCTCGCTCGGCTTGCTGCCCTAAACATAATAAAAACCCTCGCTCGAGAATGAAGTCCAGACGAGATGCATAAAAGGATGATTGATACATCCCTCACCTGGTCTTGCTCCCATCCATAGTTTCTAGCAACCGCCCGTCAACATTCGGG
Organism: Thamnophis sirtalis; assembly: GCF_051295495.1. Taxonomy (NCBI): domain Eukaryota; kingdom Metazoa; phylum Chordata; class Lepidosauria; order Squamata; family Natricidae; genus Thamnophis; species Thamnophis sirtalis. The sequence continues at coordinate 43,044,059 of NW_028261382.1, read as the reverse complement.
GTTTAATTTTATTCCTGTTGATTCATTCCCTCGTTCATTTGATCCTTGCCTTCCGTCTTTGGTAAGATGAGCTGGAAGGAAGGACCCGGCCTGGTGCATTGCTGGCATTTTTGCGGTTTAGCTGTTTGCTAAACAGTCAGGAGACGGGCCACACGTACAGGAGTGGGGTAACAAGGACTGAATCTTGCCCTTGTTCGCTCAGTTTCGTTGCCCTTCAAAGCTCAGGGCTGGGCTGAAGGGAGCCGCTGTGTTAATCATCCTCTTTCTTTAACAAGTGTGGCAGATTATATATGTATAATATTAAGGATTTGGACTGTGGTGGTAAAAGGTAGTAGAAACTGCAGGGAAGGAGAGAAGAGAAAAGAAGGAAGGAAAGAAAGGAAGGGAAGAGGAGAGAAGGATGGGAAGGGAAGAGAAAAGAGGAAGGGAAGAGAGGAAGGGAAGGAAAGGAAAAAGAAGAAGAGAAAGGAAGGGAAGATAAAAGGGAAGAGGAAGGAAAGAGAAAAGAGGAAGGGAAAGGAAAGGAAGGGAAGAATGGGAAGGGAAGGGAAGAAAGGAAGAGAAGAATGGAAGAAAGGAAAGGGGAAGAATAGAAAAGAAAAGGAATGGAAAGGGAAGGGAAGGAAAGAGAAAAGAGGAAGGGAAAGGAAGGGAAGAATGGGAAGAGAAGGGAAGGGAAGAGAAGAATGGAAGAAAGGAAAGGGGAAGAATAGAAAAGAAAAAAGAATGGAAAGGGAAAGGGGGGGCAGGAGAGGAGGGAGAGGAGAAGAGAGGATAGAAAAGAAAAAAAAGGACAGAAAGGGAAGAAAGGAAGGGAAGGGGAAGGAGGGAAAAAGCATGGAAAGAGAGAGGAGGAGAGGAAAAGAAGAAGAGAAGGGAGGGAATAAAGGCAGAGGAGAAGAAAGAGACGAGAAATCACAACAATAACAAAGCATTAGATGTTCACCAGCCCAACTTGCCTCTTTCAAAATTCATTTATGTTTCCAGGGTCTCAGATTTTAAAAGAACAATGGGTTTTAAAAGGCTTTAGGTAGGTGTTGTGGCCCAGCAGGAGCCGTTGGAGCTGCCAACAGACTCCGACAGCGAGGGGCCCTAGGAGTCGGCCCTGGAGGATGTGGAGGACCCTGGACAGGGTTCCGACTCCGAGCAGGGCGCAGAGAGACTGGTTGGCCACCAGGAGGCGCCTGAGCCTTGGACCAGTGGGGAGGAGACAAGGGAGAGTGATCCAGAAACCAGCAGTGAGTTGTTCCTGGATGCACGCCGTCAAAGAGCTACTCGGCGTCAAGAACAACTACATAATTACAGGAGGTAATTACGCTCAGCTGACGGTCATTAGGCTCCTCTCCAGACTATAAAACAGACTGCTTGTGCCACGCCCTTCTTGCAGAAGTCAACGCTTTGACTAAAGAGAAACTAACTTGGCAGGCTGGATTGCTGCCAGAGTTAGTCTGAATTGCTGCCAAGGTTTGTCGGCCTTGCTGCCAAGGTCCTTATCTGTTTGTTTACTGGGCTTTCAGCCACCGAGATTCTGGTCTTGTTATTAAAGGACATTCTCATTAAGCATGTCTCGGCTTTCGTTACTGGATGGAGGAGGGGGTCAGAACAGGTAGCCTTGGGGTGGGGGGCTCAAATACCTCTAATCTGTGTTTTTTTTCTCCTGAAGGTCCCCCTCCTGGATTTACTGGTGTGGGGGGAGTTATTGAGTCCATAAGGGAAAAGCCTGGAAAAGTTTGGAAGAAAAATCACCGGTGGAAAAGATGGTGAGAATCCACACCGCATATGTGCATTCCCTGCAAAGCAGAAAGAAACAATATTCTTATTTATATTTTGCATTTCTAACCCACCCATCTTCCCTGTTTTTTTTCTGTTGGTTTAATGAGGATTCCACCAAGTTATGTCTTACTAGGAAAACAAGTTTGCTGGGGTAAAATTGTATGAACAGAGGGATTTGGGAGCTGGACAAATATTTTGCATCTTGTTCCTGCAAATATCCTGTCTGTTTATGTTTTTGTGAATGTTGTTCCTTCTCTTCTTTGGATTTCGCTCCCTGCCAAGGAATCGTTCATTTATTATTATTATTATTATTTTAAAATAGCTTTGCAAGTTATGTAATTTCCTGCTCCCCTACTTAACTCCAAAGTGACGACAAGCAGCAATTATTCCAGGATTTGGGAGGGGTGAGAATTTTTCGAGGTAAACAGTCTAGCCTTCAAAAGTCCAGGATAAACATGTGAGGATCTGGTGATGAGGTCTGTGGAACCTTGCTCATCTGATTGCTTAACCGAATAACAGAGTTGGAAGGGGCCTTGTAGGTCATCTAGTCCAACCCCCCACCCAAGCAGGAGATCTTACATCATTTCTGACCGATGGCATGGACATCCCGGGATCTACAGAGGGCAAGCTTGGGGAAAGGTGGTCTAAAGGCGGTTATGTGATTCGGTGGGCGTGGCCAACTCGATGCCACTCACGTCGAGGGGCGCCTCGCCATCCTCTACTCGCCCCTCCACTCCCAGCCCCTCCTCGCCTGCCCGCCCGGGCTCCTTAGGGCCCCAACAGGAAGCCGTTGCTGGAGCTAAGCAGCCCCCAGGAGAAAGAGTTGGCAAAACAGCTCAGTTCAAATTGGATCTGACCGAGAAGGCGGCTCAGCAGAGGAACCTCAATGAGGACTAGGAGCATGGGCTTTCCAAGCAGAGGGAAGACCCGCGGGAGGTGCAAGGCCAGATACCAGCGCCTGGAGGCTCGGCGGGCTGAGATGGTCAGCCAGTTCCAGGCCGTGATGCAGTCCCACTGGAACGAGGCCCTCCGGCTCTTCCCCACCAGCGGCGCTTCCCTCCAGCCTTCGCCCAAAAAGCCCCCCATCAGGAGGCCAAAGCAGACCCCAAGTGGGAATCTCTGCCCCCCTCCGACACCCCCTAAAAGACCCCAAAGGGGAGACTCCCTGCAGCAACACAAGCGTTCATTGCACGCATCCGTCCCAGGGGCCGTAGTTTGAGGACCCCTGATTGAGTGCAATATCAAAACTGCGACTAGTGGTCCACAGACGGCCAGTTGATGAACTGTGGTTTAGAAGGTCCATGCAATCAAGGAGGGTTTGTGTGTCTGAAATCGGAACGTTGGAGGGGTTGCTTAGAAACACACCAGTTCTTTTGAGGGTCAACATCCATGAAGCTCTCTTGCCCCCCACTCTTGAGCTACCCCCCACCAACAAAGCTTTCCCTTGTGGGGTGAAGCCTTTCAACCGGTCATCCCTTGTCCTTCCGGGAGGGGGGGGGAGGCTCCAGCTTGAGTGAGGGGGCGGCCATGACCTCCAATTCTTTGCTCGAAGTGAAGATCCTCTTTTGGTGAGATGAGAAGAAGGACCTCTAGGGAAGGGGAGCAAGGGTGTGTGTGTGTGTTGTCTTGTGTTTCTGCTCCCCCTGGAAACACCATCTTGTCCCCTTTCAGGAGAGACCACTGAAGGTTGAGGGGGAGGGAGGGTCGTGCCCCCACTCCCCAAAAAAACCCCTTCCATTCGAACATTTAGGAGGAAGTTAAGGCAAGGGAAGGCTGCACAAAGCATGGGAGATATGTTGAGTTTTGATTGTCTTCCTTCTCCCTGGGAGAAAGGTGGGGAGAGCTTTGTGTGTGTGTGTTTGTGTGTGTGTGTGTGTGTAGATGAAGTAAGTAGATGAAGCTGTTTTTACGGTGGCTAAAATTTGTTTTCCTGTCTTCCTAGTTCTGGTTTTGAATCGTTGGTGGGAAGGTTTGAAGCTTTACAGAATGTTTGTTCTTACCTTCAACTTTTTTTTATAAATTTTTATTTTTATTAAACAAACAACACACACACACACAGACACACAAACAAACACACACAAACAATCATCACATACAGCATGTCGTTTGGTTACAAGTGTTTTTGTATCCATATTTTCGGATAGCATTTACCATCACAGATTTTTTCATCTAGTATAACCGAATACCTCACTTTTATTGTACAATATATGTTCAATTACAATTAGTATTATTATTATTTTTTCCAATAAACCTAATTCCCTTACATTCTTGATTGTCCATTTGATAACAGTATACTTTTATATAATCACAAATCCCAATATGAATTTTTTTACCAACCATTTATAGTTGTATATCATTGTTTTCCTTCCTTCCTTCCCTTCCTTCCTTCCTTCCTTCCCTTCCTTCCCTTCCTTCCCTTCCTTCCCTCCCTCTTCTCCCTGTCTTTCACTCTATTCTTTCCTTCCTGAACTTTCTCTCTATTCCATCTTCCCTTCCTCCCTCCTTTCCTTCCCTTCCCCCCTTTTTTATTTTCCTTCCATTCCCCCTTCCTTGATTCCTTGCTCTTTTCATTCCATCCATCCGCCCTCCTTTCCTTCCCTGCATCTTCCCCTCTGTTCTCCTTTTTTCTTCCTCCCTCCAATCCTTCCTCCACACCTCTTCCTCCCATCCTTCCTTCCATTACATCTAGCTGTATGCCTTTTTTCCCTCCCCCTTCTTCCTTCCTTCCTCTTTTCTTTCCTTCCTTCCCCCATTACATCTAGCTGCACATCTTTTCTCCCTCCCTCCCTTCCTTCCTTCCTCCTTTCCTCCCTTTCTTTCTCCTTTCCTTCCTTCCATCTTCCTTTCCTTCCTTCCATCCTCCTTTCCTTCCTTCCTTCCTTCTTCTTTTCCTGCCTTCCTTCCTTTCCTCCTCCTTTCTTTCCCTTCCTCCTTTCCTTCCTTCCTTTCTCCTTTCCTTCCTTCCATCTTCTTTTCCTTCCTTCCATCCTCCTTTCCTTCCTTCCTTCCTTCTTTTCCTGCCTTCCTTCCTTTCCTCCTTCTTTCTTTCCTTCCTTCCTCCTTTCCTTCCTTCCATCCTCATTTCCTTCCTTCCATCTTCTTTTCCTTCCTTCCATCCTCCTTTCTTTCCTTCCTTCTTCCTTTCCTGCCTTCCTTCCTTTCCTCCTTCTTTCTTTCCTCCCTCCTCCTTACCTTCCCTCCCTCCATTACATCTAGCTGTATGTCTTTTCTCCCTCCCCCTTCTTCCTTCCTTCCCTCCTTCCTTCTTCTCTTCTTTCCTTCCTTCCATCCATCCATCATCTGGCAAATTGATCTTCCTCCTCCTTTTCTCCTCTTTTTCAGAGGTTCCTGAGGATCGAGAGCTCGGGTAAGTAATTCCCTTTGTGTAACTCCCGTCCTGCCTCTTAGCCCTTCCACCATTTCTCCCCTCCCCTTCTCTCCCCCACTAAAATACCCCAAAATGCTTCTCTTCTTTTGGGGTGCCTAATTCCTTCGAGACCATGCCTTTTAGTTCTCTTTAATATCACACAAATTAATATTCCTTCTTTTTAACCTAACCTATAAGAACATATTCTCCTGTTCCTTCCATAAAGCTATGGTGGACTTGAAAATAACTTTCCTTTTTCCTTTTTTGGTAGGCATGTTTTGAATTATAATGATAATGCCAGCACTAATTGAATTAAGATTTGAATTGTCTTATTATTTTGGTTCCACAACAAAACCGCGGAGGACAAAATCGCGCTCGCCGAAAGCGCGCATTTGACGTCATCACAGCGCGACGAAAACATCGCGCTGTGATTGAAAAATGTAAAAATAAAGCGAAAACCTTACCCTAACCCCCCCAAACCTAACCCTAAACCTAACCCTTAACCTAACCCTTAACCTAACCCTAAATCTAACCCTTAACCTAACCCTAAACCTAACCCTAAATCTAACCCTTAACCTAACCCTAAATCTAACCCTAAACGTAACCCTTAACCTAACCCTAAACCTAACCCTAAACCTAACCCTTAACCTAACCCTAACCCTAACCCTAACCCTAAACCTAACCCTTAACCTAACCCTAAATCTAACCCTAAACCTAACCCTTAACCTAACCCTTAACCTAACCCTAAACCTAACCCTTAACCTAACCCTAAATCTAACCCTAAACGTAACCCTTAACCTAACGCTAAACCTAACGCTAACCCTTAACCTAACGCTAAACGTAACCCTAACGCTCTAAACCTAACCCTAACCCTTACCTTTATGTGAATCGGCTTGCTTTAATTTTATTTTTATTTCAATTTTTAATTTTTTCCGTCGCGCTGTGATGACGTCAAATGCGCGCTTTCGTCGAGCGCGATTTTGCCCTCCGCGGTTTTGATGGGTCACGATTATTTTTGAGCTGCAGGAGGTGGCGAGTGGGATCACCTCGTGGCTGCTGTTGTGTTGCAATATCTTCGAGGGAGGACTTATTTTAGTGCATGCGCTCAAAATCCCGATTGGGATTATGATCCGGGGGAGGTCTTATTTTCGGGGAAACAGGGTATAATCCTGTACTCTAAATATGCATTTTTCTCAGTTCATGCAGATTAAGCAAATCTTGGAGAGCAAATTCCCAAACAAACTGGACATTGTAAGTGAGTTGTGGTGCCAAGCCAGAAAAGAGGAGGCGGGATGGACTCGGTGTAAATCCCTAAATCCCTCGGTGGTATTTTAATGATCCCCAAATACTATTTCAAATCCTGACTTGGAAAAATCTGAAGGAAACTTCGCTTGTTTTGATTCTTGCTTTCGGTATTGGACTCCAAAATATTAGCAAAGCACTCCAAAGCCCGTGTGCGTGCGTGCGTGCGTGCGTGTGTGTGTGTGTGTGTGTGTGTGATTTGTGCTGATAAATAAATAAATAAAGGGAGACTAGTATAGATCTATTTCAAGCTATTTAGCTCTCATCAGCTAGCCATACCCTTACTGGGATTCGAACCTGTGCTGCATTGCATCTTAGGCCAACGTCTTAGCCATTAAGCCACAGGTCTCTTCCTTATCAGCTGAAGCCAGGGAAGAAGATATATTTTGTGTTTTTTATTTGTGCTGATAAATAAATGAAGGGAGACTAATATAGATCTATTTCAAGCTATTTAGCTCTCATCAGCTAGCCATGGAAGCAGTTAGCTTCCTCCCATAATTGGGGCTAAATATATCTATCTATCTATCTATATCTATATCTATATCTATATCTATATCTATATCTATATCTATATCTATATCTATATCTATATCTATATCTATCTACCTATATCTATATCTATATCTATATCTATATCTATCTATCTATCTATCTATCTCTATCTCTATCTCTATCTCTATCTCTATCTCTATCTCTATCTCTATCTCTATCTCTATCTCTATCTCTATCTCTATCTCTATCTCTATCTCTATCTCTATCTCTATCTCTATCTATCTATCTATCTATCTATCTATCTATCTATCTATCTATCTATCTATCTATATATATATGATTTTTACAACCCCTGCCCTGGTAAGCCCCAATTATGGGAGGAAGCTAACTGCTTCCATCATCTGTCAATCGGCTCGTCACAAGAGTCCATCATGACAGAAACCCAATATTTTTACTGTTGCCTTTGTTATATTTGTGTTTTTTTATTTGTGCTGATAAATAAATAAAGGGAGACTAGTATAGATCTATTTCAAGCTATTTAGCTCTCATCAGCTAGCCATACCCTTACTGGGATTTGAACCTGGGCTATATGGCATACTAGGCACACCAGGCAGAGATCTTAGCCATTAGGCCACAGGCTCTTATCCGTTATCTTATCCGTTTATATATATATAAACACACATATACATACCAGGGAGGCGGTGGCTCAGTGGCTAAGTTGCTCAGCTTGTCGATCAGAAAGGTCGGCAGTTCAGCAGTTCGAATCCTGAGCGCCGCGTAACGGAGGGAGCCCCTGACTTGTCCCAGCTTCTGCCAACTGAGCAGTTCGAAAGCAAGTAAAAAATGCGAGTAGAAAAACAGGAACCACTTTTGGTGGGAAGAGAACAGCCTTCCGTGCGGCTTCGGGAGTTGAGTCATGCCGGCCCCACGACCACGGAGACGTCTTCGGACAGCGCTGGCTCTTCGGCTTTGAAACGGAGATGAGCAGCGCCCCCTAGAGTCAGGAACGACTCTGTGCAAGGGGAACCTTTACATTTTGGCTTATACTGTATATATATATATATACCTGATCTGACTCCTTTTTCTCTTTCCCACCATTTTTTCCTCTTCAGACAGCGGAAGTTGGTGAGAGTGGGACCTTTGAGGTGATTCTGCCAGAACAGGATATAGTTTTTGCATTCCAAGAAGGTGAGATGGGGGGAGGTGTTGTTTCTGACTTTGGAAATGGGACTTTGTGGGCCCAACCAACACTGAACTTTGGGGAGGGGTCATTGATGCTCCCAATGCTTAGCTCTTCCCTTGCCGATGTTTTGAGACCCAAGTAGGTAACGTCATCAGTGTTAGAAGGGAGTGGGGTTTGTGAAGAGAAGGAGGAGGAAGAAAAATGCAAGTTCCTTGATGCTTTCTGAGCTTGGTGGTTTTCTGGCAGACATTTTATTACCCAACTAGGGAACCTCATCAGAGCTAGAAGGGAGGGGAGTTTGAGGAGAGGAGGAAGAGGAGGAAGAGAGGAAGAGAAGGAGGAGGAATAATAATAATAATGTGAGTTCCTTGATGTTCCTTGGTGATTTTCTTGCAGATATTTTATTACCCAACTATGGAACATCATCCGTGCTGGAAGGGAGGGAGGGAGGGTTTGCAGAGATAAAGAGGAGGAGGAGGAGGAGGTGGTGATAGAGGAGGAGGAGGGGGGAGGGGAGAGAGAGGAAGAGGAGGAATAATGTGAGTTCCTTGATGCTTTCTGAGCTTGGTGGTTTTCTGGCAGACATTTTATTACCCAATTAGGGAACCTCATCAGTGCCAGAAGGGAGGGGAGTTTGAGGAGAGGAGGAGGAAGAGGAGGAAGAGGAGGAGATGGTGGTAGTGGTGGAGGAGGAGGAGGAGAGGGTGGGGAGGAGGAATAATATGAGTTCCTTGGTGCTTTCTGAGTTTGGTAGGTATTCTTGCAGACATTTCATTACCCAGCTAGGTAACACCATCAGTGTTAGAAGGGAGGGAGGGTTTGCAGAGAGGAGGAGGAGGAGGAGGGATAACAGAATAACTGACTCAGAAGGGACCTTGGAGGTCTTCTAGTCCAACCCCCTGCTCAAACAGAAAGCCATGTATATAACACCAGCAGTTCTCGGAGGTGGGGGGAGATTAGAATTTGCTCTCTTTTTATACACAAGATTCCCTTTAATCAAGGTATTTCCTAGAACACTCCCATCACTCCTGCCAGGTTGTCCCACTGGTATATAAACCTAGTGGAATCTTTCCAAACTCTACAATAATATTTTTCAGAGGGATATGATGGTTTGTTTAAGGAAGCTTGGCTGCTTGCCCAACCCTTCCCCGTATGGAAGCTTTGGCCTTCCCAACTCAAATCTGGAACTGCCCAATCTCAGAGGCGTCCAAGATTGGAGGTTGGAAGCCATGGACAAGTGGACAATTTGGAGGGGGGGGGAGGAGAATCCCAACAGTCCATCTTTCTTCTCCCCCCACCTCCCCCAGAATGGCGCCGGCTACGCGGACACCGAGGACAAGATAAAAGCCATCTGTGAGGGCATCAGGAAGCAG